>NC_050574.1:372128983-372428983 GCF_011100635.1 Trichosurus vulpecula | reverse complement strand
ACATTCTACTTAATTATCAAGCTTGATCCTTGGGCCACTTATTTTAATTTTGTAAATTATATAGTCACTTCAATCACAGTATTATGCTGTTACACTGGAATGTTTTAATCTCATCTTTGTGAAAGTCATTTGTACCAAAAGTTACCTGAAACAAGGCTCCTGGCTGTGTTTCACTAAGTATTATGTTGTTAAACTGGTTCTACAATCCACTAGATTCCAGAAGGGGAGGAGGAAGAAAGAACATTAACTAGCCTATATGCATTTGGAATGGAGATCAGTATGCAGCTTTAATCAGATTGCATCTTTCTCTCCAATCCTATTAAAAAGAATTTTTCTTTAACTGTGATCACCCTGGCCCCTACTACTTGAAGGTCAATTATATTACATTTCACCTCTTCCCCAGCTTCTCCTGTACCCTTAAGGGGAATTGGGAGGTATCTAGTTTCTCTGCCATTTCTTTTAAACCCCACCAATCATGTTCTCTCAATTTTAAGGGATCTCTGGACCCTAGTTCCATTTAGTCAATTATAAAGGATGAACTTTTATAAAGGAATATTTACTTCAAAGGCAGAGCAAGAACACACACATAACACTGCTCCAATACCCATGGCTCATAATCCTCCATTGTGCCATATCAATCCTGGGGAGAGGAGGATTAGGTTCACAGTTTAGTTTGGTTCCTAAATTATGTAGTTCCACCAAATTTCAAGGGCAAAATTCCTATTTGGGCTTGAGTCGCAGAGACTGTGGTTTCTCAGGGATTCCTTGTTGGGACTGGCTACGACATCTGGCCTGGAATCCTGACTCCAAGGTCTCCGTGATTTCGATACAGATCTAGGGGGGATTCTGCTACCTATTCCTGTAACTGAAAAGGACAAATATTCTAAAACAAACCTCAAACCTGTTTCTTAGGGACCCAGGATCTGAGAAAGATAGCCCTTCCACCCAACATTCAGTTCATTGTAACCTTGCTATGGATGAACAAGATCTTCACCTCTGAACTTGAAGGGAAAGAAAGTGTTCTAGTCTTGCAGTTTTTAAAGATGCAGTCTGTTCTGGCTGCACAGCCAGTCAAAAGAATTACTCCCACCTACCTGGTAGGGGGGTGTAGAATATCTTCTCTCAGAAGCTTGTCCCTCTATCTGAAGTGATCTGGTCATGTTCCAACCTGCTGTTACACTTCAATAGAAGTTTGAACAAAGAAGAAGACTTTGACCCTTACATTTAAACTCTAAAAATATCTGACTAATTAGGATGAGGCTAGGTTTCAGACATCTCACTGCAAAAAGAATAGTCTCTAACGAATTCATGTGTAATACATTGTCTCAATTGTTATCAGAACAGCTCCTCTCTGTGTTTTCTTCACTTTGCCTAAGTAGAGATTTTATCTGATCTGGATCATTTCTGGTTATTGTTTTGGGATGAATTGTTGATTCATATCACTAGAAGTGATTTTTGTTTTCCCCTAGTCAGATAGAACCATGCTAGTCATCCATTGCCCAATCACACCAGCCTTCGAAATGACTAAAATATTTAGAACAAAGGGTAACATCTTCAAGGTAGAGAGCTGGGGCTGTAGAATCACTGGAAAACATCCCGTTTCTAGAGAGTCTTTGATTAGCCGATTATGTTACACTAAGATAGCATCAGTGACTCTATTATGCCCTTATCCACTATTTTATAAAGCTAAGTTTCAACTGATCTCGGAGAAGTCACAAAACTACTCTTTCTCCTAATGGTCACCTGGCTTAAGGAATACCACAAGATCACCCTTCTCCCTCTCATCTCACTGTCTCCCAGTCCCCTCCATGAATAAGAAACCAGGTGGCTAAATCCCTACATCCTATATGTTTTTCTCTCCTTTAACTGCATATTAACTATGTAGAAACCAATGGTCAGCATCCTTGGTGGATCAGAAACCTTGTACTTCATTTTGTTTCTGCATTTCTAAATAAATTATTGTCTGGATGTAATGACTCAGTGCTTTATTTCACTGCAACAATCAACATTCAGTCTCCATGCAATTTCCAAGAAATCAATTCTTTGGAAGCACCACTGTTTCTTACAACATGACAAGACTCACACTTCAATAGAAGTTTGAAAAAAAGAGAAAGATTTTGGTTATATAATTTTAGTTTATAACCATGTTTATAGTTACAGATTTCTTTCGACCACTAGGAGCAAGCCAGCACTGCTGCTATCAAAATTGATGTATTGAGTAGTTTATAATGACTGGCAAAATTGGCCACATTAACAGATTGAGTAGAATATTGCCTTATATTAGGTTGATTGTAGAGGTTAGATGACTCAAGGGATGCAATGAGCGACACTGCTGTCGCCATAGAGAAGGAAAGATTTTATTAGTTGCTTTCTCCAAATGCCTGATAATAGAACAGAAACCGAAGAAGAAGAGGAAAGCTCACTGGACTACAATTCAGGAGATCTGAATTTTTCTTCAAATCTTACTACTGTCTAGCTGTGCGACATTGGGCAAAACATTTAAAAACTCTCTGTGCCATTATCCTTTTGTGTGAAATGAGGAGCTTGAGCTAAGGGATCTCCAAGATCCCTATAAGTTTATAAATCTAAATTCAGGTTAACATTCAGGTCAGCATTCCATGAATCTTAGGCTCCCTTTCCTACCATCTGACAACTTTTAACATTTGTCAGCCTCATCAGAGTTTGTTCTAAGGAGAGACAAATGAAATTAGGTTGTGTCCACTTTTTAAATTTCTCTCAAGCTGGCGACACACATGCATTGCATGGGAGTTACATTCCAGAACTGGGGTCCCCTAAGGGAGCCAGTCCACAACTGGCTCAATTTGGGGGTTGGGGGTACAGAGTTATGTCCCTTTTGAAGAGTAGGTATTCCCCAAGGGGTGCTAATCAACACTGATTAGTCAACACACTGGGAGGTGGGCTATATTAAAATGAGGGTCTTGAGGTACATGATCACTTAATCTTAGTCAAAGAGACATCAATTTATCTATCACCTGTCTTGACAATAGGGAGGAATAAACATTTTCCCAGACCTGTCTGGGCAACACAATGAGCAGGAATAGAGACATTAGATTAGATCTTAATGTTCCCCTGAAGGAAAAACTGAACTTTTTAAGAAAGGGGGATGGGGAAAGCTCTGAGCTCTGAGTGTCTAAGATAATGGTTACTAAGAAAAATCATTTTTCACACATTCAAAATCATTCTACATTTAATATGCATTATAAGGCAGCTAGTTAGCATAGTAGATTGCTAGATGTGGAATCAGGAACACAAGTTCAAATTCATCTTCAGACATTTACTAGCTGTGTGATCCTGGGCAAGTCATATAACTTCTTTCTGCCACAGTTTCTTCATCTGTAAAGTAGAGACAATAATAGCACCTACTTCCTGGTATTGTTGTTAATATAAAATATTTATAAAGCTCTTTGCAAACCTTAAAGCACTCTATAAAATGTTGTTGTTATAACATTGACTGCCTTAGCCCCCATGGCCTGAAGGACAGGTATATTACATTACAGCCCCTCCTCCCAAAGTTCTTTGGTGTCTTAAGTAGGTTTGAGGTGTTTAAGTTATCTGCCAATGGCTCTAGCCATCATTTAACCACTAACTGTCATATTAGCTTTTACAAAGGAATATTTCATTCCAAGGCATACAAACATGTTTCGCAAGACATGGTTGCACAAATAATATAGGAACTGAGCCAAACTATGAACCTAATTTTCTTTCCCTTCCCAGAGAATGAGGTGCTGTAAGTATAGGGAAGGGACCCCACATATAAGGAGATAGACCTGTGTGTAGAGAGGCCTGTCATTGTGTGACTCAGAGGGAGGCAAAATGGAAATCTTTGGCCTCTTCTCCCCAGAACCCCTCTTCTCCATTCTTTCCAGGAGGGAAAGCAAGAACTTGGGGCTGGAGGCTGCCATTCTGCTTTCCTCAGAGAGAGTGTTACCAGGCTAGAATTATATCTATCTTCTCCCTTAAATATTATTAATCTAGGGGATATGATCAAGTTCCACCTGACTTATGATCACTTAGTCATTTTGGGGGGAAGAAGGACCCTAAGCTTTATATCCAAGGCTTGACTTTTTTTCCAACCAAATGCTAACTCTACAATGAATACATACACATAGCAAATACCAAAGAAACCAATTTATCCAAATTGGTAGCAAAACAGAAATTGGTGTTACATTAGAAAATTAAGATAAATTGAGAGACAACATTCTCAAGGTTAGCAGTAACCAATGAATTGGGTCAACAGCCTCTCTCAATGACCAAAGACCCTGAGGTAGGGCTTACCACTCTTCCTATAATTTTGGGAAGTACAAGAGAATGAAGAACAGAATGGGGTAGGTAGGGAAAATGATGTAATTGGTTACAGGGCTGGTGGCATCAACATGATTGGTTACATCAGGAAGAGTGGGCTAGTGACTACATGGGGCTATTATAGAGGAATGCTTGATTTATTTATGGGACCCATCTACATATTGCAGACATTGTTAGTGGACCTTAGTTAGTAGACCTTAAAGAAAGTTGGCTTTCTTTAATGGTACAAGGATGAGTTCAGAGATAGTGTATCTCTTAGAGTTAGCTTCAGGATTTTAAGATGACACCAGTTATCTTGGTATTTTCCCAGAAGCTGAAGGTATGATAGATAACAGTTTTCCCCAGTAATTATAACTTTAAACTAACTAAGGAGGAAAGTTAAATTCTCGAACTCAACTAAAGGACATAGAAAGGTAGCTTTAGGCAGATGCAAACTCAATTACAAAAATCGATATGGCATAAAATCAATTACATTGCAGAATTAACACAGTAGAAATCTATACAGTAAAAAGTAAAATTAATTTTTATCTTTTCAGCTGTATACATAGGAGAATACATACCAGACAATACAGAGTGAAGGGGTTCTCCCACTGGGAGCAAGATGATTCAGCTCAAAAAAGAGAGAGAGAGGGAGTCCTGAATCTCACTCAAGGGAAAACTCCTTGAAGACTAGTGTAGCAAGCTGAAGATGTGTAGATGATGAAGACTATTCACTGCTTTCATATTTCCCAGAATCTTTTTTTAGCAACCTGAAATGGAGTTGACCTCTTGCATCTTCTCCCTTGAAGCTGGAAGACATAAGTGACTCACCACCTGAAGAGTGTTGAAGAAGATGGAAACTTGAAGTGTCCCAGATGAGACTCCTGAAGGCTGGAGCTCTCCTGCTGTCTCACCAATTCTATCCTGCCCCTTATGCATGGTGGGGCATTCATCTCCATTAACAAAGAGAGAGTCCTATAACAATGGGCCTTGGGATAGGGGTTACATAGAAGATCAGGTTCATAGTTTAGCTCAGTTTCTATATAACATAGTCCCAGTTGCAAGTCCAAAACCACTGTGAAGATGAGTCCCAGTTGCCCTGGTTTTTGGGAGCTTTCCTGTTGGGAAGGCTAGCTGCAACATCCTGTCTGGAATCCTGGAACCAAGATCATCATGGTTCAAACTCCTCATCCAGAGGAGATTACTTCTTGGGCCTAAAACAGAGAAGGACAAATGAAATAGAACAGAAACAGCAATATTCCAAGCCACAGGGCCCAAAAGGAGAGAAGGAGGGTATTCCCTCTTCTGAGCTAAGTTCTTGGTGCCTGCACTGTAGGTCATCTGTGTGATCATCTTTACCCTCTGAATGCATCAGGGAAAGAGCATATAGTAAAAAGGTCAAGATTGTCCCAGTCTGACCATTTTTAAAGACATATGTTCTATCTGCATAGACAATCAAAGGAGGCTACTCTCAACCACATAGTAGGAGAACTCAGAATGTCTTCTTCCAGAATCAGGGTGCCTCCATGTTAAGTGAACTGGGTATGCACAAAGCAAGCTCCTATTTCTTCTTCTTCATCATCATCATCATTATCATCATCATCATCATCATCATCGTCCTTATCACAATCATTGTCATCATTATACAAAGATAATTTGTCCCTGTTCTCAAGGAGCTATTTATGAATTTTTTTTCTTCTAGTAGGAAAAAAGCAGATTGTTTTCCTGTTTATCTGCCTTCTTACAATGCCTGACTGAAATTAAATAAGGAAGGTTCCTGGTCCTATGATTCAGCCTTATAGGATCACTTTATAGGGGAAACGAGTTTCTAATCAGATTATTTTAATATTTAAGGATCTAATCTCTCTTGTAAAGAACCCAAGATTATCCTGTCTTATACCAAATTCTACTCAGTACTTTTAAAAATTTAGATTAACTACTTTATTTCTCTTTTGAGACTTCAGTGGTTTTGACTGTCAAATAACTCTTTATGTAGTTACTAGAGGGAGTCTGAATACAGAAATCATAGTTCTGAAGCACAGAGGGATATTTGATCTTTTTCTACTCAGAATTAGTTTCTCATTGGTTTGTTGTGGATACAACAGGTACAAACAGCTGCTCTTCTTTGTTCCATCATTTATCCTTTCTTTTATGGTCATCTTGAAACCAGGAACTAAAAAAAAACTGCTTGTTATCTTTTGCATGTTTTAAAAACATATTAAAGTTATGTCTATACCTGGAATTGAACTAGAATATGGCCTAGTTGATTTTTTAACAGAGTCATGGATTGCTCAAACTGAAATAGACCATAAGGATCATTCTAGTCCAATCCTTTCATTTCATGAGTATGTTAAGACCCAGGGAAACTGACTTGCCTAAGTAATTAGCTAGTTTAAAAGAATTAAACTTAAGTCTTTTAATTTCTAGTCCAAGGTGCTTTCTTTTTTATGGTACCAATTTTAAGTAGATTTTATTTTCCCAAATAAGAATTGCATTTCCATTTATTTACAATACTGAAACTGCTACTATGTTGACTACAGACTTTAGTCCTTTGATTTTTGAAAAGCTGTGTGGAATGCTCTCTTTTCTCATGTATTTAGCCAACCTCTTCAATGGTTGGTCCATAAGAAACACTGATGAGGTTTCTCTACTCCCTGGGAAGGAGCACACCTGGCTGCCTCCTGTATTCAGATCCAGGTTAGTGATGATGGGGTTGCAGATTTTTTCCAATTGTTCCTGCTGATTTTTCCTTTTTAGCAGTCTGATTCTTATCTAGCCAGTAGATTATTTTGTTACCTTTGTCAAGAAACTTCTGTTTGTCATCATCTAGTTTGTCTCAGAACTTCTCATCTTCCACCGAAAGCTTCATGTTAAAAGCATAAAACTCACTTGAGTTCTTGCAAGACGTTTAGCCTCTCTGCTTCTCATTTCCAGCCTTGCATGTCTCAGCTTCTTGGACCATCCGCTCAAAACCTTCTTCGTTCAGATGACTTTGTCATTGACGATGATGATCTTATTCCCCTTGCCTGTGTTCTTATTCATAACAGTCACATTTTGGATACCATTTACATCAATGTTAAGTGTTACTTCTCCTGGGGGGAAAAGGGAGATTCCTGTCAACTCAAACTTACTAAGCAGGTTGTTATCCTTTGTCACTGCTCTCTCACTTTTATAAACTTGAATAAGCACACCAGATTGGTTGTCTGAATAGGTGGTAATGGTCTGTGCTTGATTAAGATGGTGATATTGCGTTTGATCAGAACTGTCATAGTTACACCAGTAGTTTTAAATCTAAGGGAAAGTGGAGTAACATACAAAAGCAGCAAATCCTGAATATTCTCAGATTTATCTCCAAACTAGAAGGCAGCCTGGACAGATGTACCATAAGCAACAGCCTTATCAGGATTGGTACTGTTATTGAGGTTACCTCACTTAAAGTGAGAACCTGTGAGTAGGCCAAGCTGCCTGAATGGGGATGCAGCCATTTGGGTAACTCAACTGGTACTCTCCCTCTCCCTCTCCTCTCCAAAGGAAGGTAAATTTTGATGGTGAAAGCTGCCTAGTCAACTTGGGGTTTACTGGCTGGGTTTTCTTTCTCAAAGACCAAACCTTAAACCTATTTCACTCTGTAGCTCATAGATTGGACAACAATGGGTCCCTGCCCAAGCACCACTTAATGGCTATTTTTGGGCCCTCCTGGCTCAGAATGAATGTCAATAGTAACCATTTCTCTTTTTGCCAGCAACCCTGAGGGTCTTCCCCTACCAGTTTGATTTTTTTTTATTAAAGGTGCCATCTCTTAACTCACTCCCTAAAGAGGACTATTCACTGAATGGCATTATCTCACTTGAAGTGAGAACCTGAAAAGACCTTAAGCCCAAAAGGGCCTGGTCTCCCATTGCATCCTGGGTCATCTCCAGTCATCCTGATGAATATCAGGTCCCTGGATCCAGATGGCTCTGGAGGAGAAAGTGAGGCTGGTGACTTTGCACAGCCCTCCCTCACTCAAATCAAAGTCAACTTCTAGTCATGTCGTCATCTCCCTGATGTCATGGTCTTCTTCAAGAACAAAGAACAAACACAAGCAACAACTGTTACTGAACTCCTTGCCACTGAAGCTATCTTGAAATTTTTGGAACTTGAGGTTACAAAGAGAATCAATCATCTAGACAATATCATGAATCTACGACCTATCTAGCTTGGCATCCCCCTTAGGGCCTTTTCCGTGGGGTCCAATGTACCATGAAGAGGTCAGTATCTAGCTCTTAAAAATGGGCAGGAAGTGATAGAGGTATAGAAGAAGTAGATACCTCCACAGAGGGAGTCAGTCTCAGTATTGGTCTGGATATCAGAAGAGGGGGAATGCTTTGGACATTCACAAGCAGTACATATTCAGGGGATAATTCTCATTTTCAGTGGTGTTTTTCTGTTTTTGCTTGAACTCAGCAATGAAATGATTGACTATTTGATTTTCAAAGTCCTCCTCATACAGGTGGGTATCTGCAACAGTGGACTTGACTTCAAAGATGCTATTGTCAATGGTAAGAATGGAGACATAGAAAGTGCATCCTCTGAGGTCAAAGATCAACACGTTTCTCTCAGCACCAACTTTTTGTCCAAGCCATAAGCAATAGTAGCAGATGTTGGCTCATTGATGGTTAGGAGCACCTTAAGACCAGTTATAGTTTCAGTGTCTCTGGTAGCCTGGTGTTGGGAATCATTGAAGTAGAATAATGTAGTATAATGACAGAGATGAGGAGGGAAGAGTATTCCAGACATGAGAATAAGCCAGTGAAATGCTTGGAGTCAGGAGATGGAGTGTCTTGCGAGATGAAGAGCAAAGAGGTCAGTGTCACTGGATTGCGGGCTATGTGGTGGTTTATGAAGACTGGAAAGGTAGGAGGGGGCAGGGGGCAGGCCTGGTATGGACCCTTATCCTTTCATGCCTGGACTATTGCAAAAACCTTCTAGTTGGTGTAATGGCAAGCAAAGTGGGACTTTTTGATGTTTTTTCTTTTGATATGCTTCTCAGCACTAAGGCAATCAAATGCCTTTGATTGAGGCTTGCCTTTGATTGAATCGAGTCTTTGATGACTTGCTTAAGTCACAAGAAAGCCTAAGTCACATGAGTTTGAGTCACATGGTTGTGATACCCTTTGACCCTGAAGAAGTGTATATATGGACAGACAGTTAGAAGCCCTGTCTGATGATTTGTGTTATTTGCGCTGTTTATATAATTTCTGCTCGTAATTTTTGTTTGTGTTTTCTCTGAAGTTCAGGAGGCTGACTTTCCCCCCTGTACTAAGTGAATGATAAATGTATGTTTAATTAAAGTGAGATTGTAAACCTCTTAAAGTTGCTTTGCCCAGAAAAGCAGGTCAAAGAACCTGTGCTAGCAGTCCTCCTGTGTGCTGGTATTCTTGGCCTTACACCTCCGCAGTAGCTGCAAGCAGCATTGTTGCTACAGCTGGTCTCCCTGCTTTAAGCCTCTCCCCACTCCAGTTCATCCTCCACTCAGCTGAGCTGCCAAAGTGATCTTTCTATACTGCAGGTCTGACCATATGATTCCTCTATTTAGGAAACTCCAGTGGCTCCTTTTTTTTTCTCCAGGATAAAATATAAAACACTCATTTTGGATTTTAGAGTTTTTCAGAACCTAGACTCTCCCTATCTTTCCAGGCTTTTTATACTTTATTTCCCTCCATGTACCCTATAGTCTAGCCATAAATGGTCTCCTGGCTCTGTGCCTTTTCACTGACTAGCTCTCATGTTTATTTCAAATGCTCCTCATTTCTGCTTCCTTGGCTTCCTCCTTAAATTCTACCTTCTACAAGCCACCTTTCCCAGTCCTCCTCAATGTAATGCTTTCACCCCTGAGATTTCCTTCAATTTTCCTGTATATCTATCTTGCATTTTCATTGCTGTTTTTTGTGTCTCTCCCATTAAACTTAAAGCCTTTTGAGAACAGGGACTATTTTGTTTTGTTTCTCATACTAAGCACAATTCCTGGCATATATAGAAAAGGCTTAATAAATACTTGTCAATTTGACTTGAATTTAGAGACTAGAAATATCAGTAGCTGTAATTTGGCACAAGTTCATTCAATGCCTTTTACATATCCATATGCTCCCATAGTCTCTGCTGTCTTCTAATAGGATTGTAGTGATCTGATTATACTGGTCTGATTGCAATGGTTAGGATACCTGTAGAAATACTTCTAGATCTAGTCCAATGCTACTATAATTACACAGATCCAGCAGGCACCGTCATTGTAATACCTCTTTGGGCTGGATTTACATTCTGTTTCTGGTACTTAATAGCATCAGTTTCCTCACCTATAAAATGGAGATGTTAATATTTGCTGCTTACCTCACAGGGAGCTCATATAAAATGCATCTTGGAAACCAAGATGTTGCTGAATAATGAAATAAAGTTAATGATAATGTAAGAATATTAATAAGATTTTAAAGGGGAAAGTAGCAAAGGACTAACATATGAAGAATTTTCTCCGCACTACTTTGTATAAAAATTATATCCCTAGCACCTGTGTGATACTCATTGGACAACATTATCACCATCCCTCTATTTATTTCATCCTTTATGATGGATATATTAAAATGCTATAAATGCTATATAAATAATGAAATGTCCTTTCACCTCAGTCCCCTAATTCATAACAAATGGGGAGAGAAATATAGCTTCAATAAATACTAGAAGGTTCTTTGGTGATTAGATTTTTCACTCAACAAAAATTCTAACTATACCTTATTCAATAAAGTGAATGAACAACTTCCCTGATAAATGCTCTTTTATATATATATATATATATAGGTGTGTGTATACATACACATACATACATACATACACATACACACGTATATGTCGAGGGGTAGCTAGTTGTAATGGATAGAGTGCAGAACTAAGAGTCAGGAAGACTCATGTTCCTGAGTTCAAATCTGGCCTCAGCTACTTACTGCTTGTGTGACCCTGGGCAAGTCACTTAATCTAGTTTGCCTCAGTTTGTCACCTATAAAATCATCTAGAGAAAGAAATGGCAAATCACTCCAGCATATTTGCCAAGAAAATCCCAGATGAGGTCATGAAGAGTCAGACACAACTGAAATGACTGAACAACAACAATATCTTTAGCAAGTATATGATTATGCAAGTATGTAAAGGATCTGTGGTTTTGTTAGCATGGGGAATTCCCCGTGTGGGCACTCCCTCATCTAGGCAAATGTTGATTTTCTTTTTCAAACCTCTTTGCTATATCTACAATAAACATATTTATCTGGTATTTTCATTTAGATCTATACTATGTAACTACCTTAATGGTAAAAATGAATAAATAAAGAGATATATAAATAAATATTTTGCTAGCTCATATTACTAAGATAAGAACTATACTCATGGATTCTGGGAATTTGAGCATTCTCAGAAGGAAAGCCATGGAACAATTCTTAGAGAAGAGATATGCTGCCTCATAGCTTGGCAGAGCACTTCAAAAATACCTGCATGATAAATTCTAATTTCTTGTGAATAAGGTAATTAAGTGGTTGTGATTCAAGTAATAAACATAGATTCACCACATAAGTGATTTTTTTAAACTTACTCTGTTTACTTTCTTTAAAAAAAATCATGTCTGATCCTGCTTCTTTATGGGTTTGTGCTTGGAAAATGTCATAATATCATTTTCCAGGTAGCCTTTAGAACATTGTGATCATTTAGAACTCAGCTTAAAGTTGTTCTTCAAATGGAAGGTTTTGTACTGCTCCTTACTTAATATGTAAATTTGCCTATGCTAGAATCATAGGCTATTAGTCTAGAATCATAGAAGCAAATCAAGTCAGGGAGTTTGGGAAGCAGCATGACATAGTGGAAGGCGTGGATTTGGATACAGAGTTCAAGGGTCCAGGTCTCCCCATGTCCATTTATATCCTGTGTAACTTTAGCTAATCACTTGACCTCTCTGGATCACTCAGCTACTCAAATGCTCAAATAGATTTGTGATCTCATGAAGTTGGTTATTTCTTCCAACTATGAAAATCACAACTGTGGCTGCCTATGCTTTGTGACTTGTCCATGTGTTCCCATCATTTCACCATAGAGGCCTCTGTCCAATGTGCCTTCCTCATTTTCTTCTGATATTTTTGAGGGTATTAATAGAGCACCACTAAGTGGAGCATATATTAGTGGCTCATCCACCATTATTGTCGTCTGTCTACAGGACAGGACCTAAGAATCATAACAGAACTCAGATGCCATATCTGAAAAACATCTTGAAACAGCTTTTGCTTGAAGACTTCTGGTGACAGGGAATGCATTTCATTCTGGTTTGGGATAGCTCAAAATGTTAGAAAATTTTTTCTGTACGTGCAGCTTAAATTTGCCTCTTCACACTTTATACCCATTGCTACTATTTTGCCCTCCTGGATAAACCAGAACAGCCCTAATATAAGCTTTTCAAAGTTCTTAAAGACTCTTAAATCTCTTCTGCCAGATAAACATTCCCATTTCCTTCAAGTGATCCTCATTTGGGCATGATCTTGCAATCTTTCTTGGATACTGTCCAGTTTATCAATATTCTTCCTAAAACACAGTGTTCAGAAGTGAATATAATGCTCCAGACATGTCCTGACTGGAAAAGTCAATATTGGGATTATCATCAATCTAATCCTCAAAACTCTGCAGGTACTTAATGCAGCCCACAGTTGTACTATCTTTTTTAAAACTACATATCATGCCTGAGTATGGGTTTGCAGATTGTGAAAGCTGTCAGATTTTTTTTCAGAAAAATTGCTGTTCCCCATTTTGTATTTGCAAATACCTCCTCCATTTTGTATTCTGAAATTTTAAACCTAAGAGTAAAACTACATTTGTTCCTATTAAATTTCATTGTCTTAGATTAAACCCAGTAACACATTTGATCATTTTGTCCTTAACCATTTTATATGTCATTGATAAAAATGTTAAATAGTGTAACCACAAAACCAGATTGAACCATTAATGGCTACTCTTGGGTCTGGCTACACAACCAGTTTAAATTCACCTAATGGTATCTTTTCCTCCCTTACACAAATAGCATGATTGACTTTGTCAAATTCCTTAGTAAAAATAGAATTGCCTTTATATATTAGTCTTATAACTTGTTTAAAAAGGAATGA
The DNA here is from genome assembly GCF_011100635.1 of Trichosurus vulpecula. Lineage (NCBI taxonomy): Eukaryota > Metazoa > Chordata > Mammalia > Diprotodontia > Phalangeridae > Trichosurus > Trichosurus vulpecula. The sequence continues at coordinate 372,415,517 of NC_050574.1, read as the reverse complement.
CCTATTCTTTAGCCACCATTTTCTTTTTAAAGGTGTTTGTTCATTATCTCTTTAATAATACAGTGAAGAATATTGTCAGGAATCAAAATCAAAATGACATTTTTGCAGAATCTATTCCCTTATTTGAAAATTAGGACACCTGTTACAGTTCTACATAATGTCTCTCACAATAATTCAGCAAACGTAATTTCCAAGTTCTTTTAATACCAAATAGGCAGTTGATCTGTTCCTTGAGACTTGGAATTCATCAAGGGCTGGCTACTAGGTGATCTTTTATCTTTCTACTTGTCCTGCAAACCAAACTCTCTATTAGCCATATTTGCTTTGTCCTCCAGTCCAAATATCCATCTTCTCATGAGAGAAAATAGAAAGAAAATAAGAATTGACTAGCCTTTCCCTGCTTTCTGTCATTCATTATCATCCTTCCCAGATTTAAATTAATGATGCTAAGAAAACTGGGAGCACATCTAATCAAATCCCTTCATTGTTCAACTGAGAAAACTGAGACCCAGAGAACTAAATGAAGTGACTTTTCCAAGATCATGTAACTGGTTAGTATATTCATGGAGACTAAATAGGACAGAACAGAGACTAGAACCTTCTTTCCCAGACACATACCCTCACATGCTTTATTGGTCTTGTCATTTGCTTGAATTATTTTTTTGCCTTGAGAAATTCTGTAATTTGATAGACTTTTTAATCAATTAATAATTATCTTTTTAAATTCAAATTTAGTGACAAATATTTATTGAGTATCTACTGTGGACAAGGGTATTGTACTTGGAACTAGGAACATAAATATTACTCATAGCTGTGTATTATAGCCCTAAATTTAGGCAGACCAGGTTCAGTTTTGTGACTTTTCACTAATCATGCTTTTTGGCTTATGTTCCTCTCAGGATTTCCTCTAGGAACATCAAAACTGGAACCTTGTCTAGGTCTTAACAACAAAAGGAAAGGGGTTCTCAGCACCTTGCAAGTACTGAGGCTAACACTGTATTAAACATAGGATAGGTTTTATTTAACTTGACAAAGCACAAAGGACTCATACCCTAGTCCACAGTCTAGACAATCTTCCTTCCCTCCCTAGTAAGTCCCATCCCTCTAAGGATCTGTACAATTCTCCAAACATGTTACTATTCTCAGTTTTGCCAACAAGGAAAAATGCTCAGTGTTGCTGGAGAGTTAAGCAATGTACCCCACTAATGAGTACCTCCTTATAGGGACTTATACTGTCCTCTAGCCAGTCAGTCAATAAGCATTTATTAAGTTCTAGGCACTGTGTTAAGTGTTGAAGATACAAAGAAAAGCAAAAGATAGCCCCTGCCATTTCTGAGTTCACAATCTAATGGCGAAGATAGTATGCAAACAGGATAAAGAGGAAATAATCCACATAGGAAAGGCCCTAAAATAGACGGAATGATAGTCCTGTATAAAACAGGATTTTAGCTGGGACTTGAAGGAAGACAGGGAAGCCAGGAATTGAGAGGAAGGAGAGTATTACAGTTATGGAGGAGAGCCAGAGAAAATGCCTAGAGCTGAGAGATGGAGTGTCTCCTTTGAGGAACCACAAGGAGGCCAATGTCATTGAGTTGAAGAATGTATGTGTGTGTGTGTGTGTGTGTGTGTTGGGGGAGGGTTGGTAATACTATCAGACTTGCACTTCAGGGAAATCACTTTAGCAGCTGAATGGAGTATGGATTGGAGTGAGGAGAGATTATTGCAATAGTCCAGACATAAGAAGATACAGGCTTGGACCTACGCTTGTACAGTATCAGAAGAAAGAATGGGGTATAATCAAGAGATGTTGAGAATAATCACTGGACCTTAGATCCTTCCTACTCTCCTTTAATACACACATCTTCCCACCAAAGAAGAGCACTTAAGGTTCCTAGAGAGTAAAGTGACCCAAAACCTATGGTGAACCTTGCCTATTCTTAGGATTATGGGAAAAGAATTTAATATTACTAGAGATTTCCACAATCTTTTTCATTGGAAAGTCCCATTTTCTTTTGAGACCAACACACTCCATGTAACTAACAGTATTAATAAAGAACAAGATCCATGTTTGCTACTTACTCCACACCATGACTTTTCCTGGCTGTTCCTCAATCCCTGGCTCCAGCTTGTTCTTGGGATATTTTCAGCTGCATCCAGGAATGTTTAGTTAATTTCTCCTAGAACTCAAATCTTAGACTCTGTGTACATTCATTCTCCTCTATTTCTGTTTCTAGTTCTTGTTCTTTCTGTCTCTTCAACACTGCAGCCCTACTATAGGCTTGACATTATGACAAAGGTGGTAAATTTACTGATACTAGAACTCATCATTTATAAACTTTTTCATCAGTGAATTTCAACTTGATGTTAATGGGCTATTGAGTACCCAGGGAAAGATAAGGTCATACTTTGTCAAAGAGAGATACTTGCCAAGGAAATTTCACAGCTCTTAGGGAGACACGAAAGTAGGGGTTCTTGATGGTATGGCAATCTGGTGAAATCTGGACCTCTTAAAATTGTTTCCTACATTCATAATTGAAGAAAGTGATAAATTTCATTTAGAAGTTATTGAAAATAAAGATGTAATTTTTTTCCTTATCCAAGTTTATATACCTCCTGAAATCTATCCAAGGATGCTTTAGGTATTTGTAGGCTCCAGGTCCACTAGAAGGATTCAAGAGGGCCTTACCAGATTCATCTTGGGCACACCCTTTATGCAAATTTGAAAAAGAACATAGTCTGTGACCTTGAGAAACTTATAGTCTAATAAAGGGGGATACTGCGTGCGTGCGTGCAAGTGTGATAGGGAGAATATGATAAGGGAAAAGGAATGCTATAGGGAATAAGAGGAAGTAGACATTGTTTTTAATTCAAGGAATGTAGGACTGTGATTAAAATTTACAAAAGCATCTCCTAAACAAAGTGTACTTGAGCAAACAATGTTCTGAGGCAAGGATAGTATTTATACTTAGCTTTACCTTGATTTCACTAAGTGAAATGAGAGTTGACAAAGAATGATATGATATACTATTTAGCTTTTAGGAAAACATGATCTAGTTTGCCTAAGAGATTATAATGAGTCAAAATTGATAAGAAACCACTTTTGTTGGCTGGTGCTCTTAATTTGGTTAAAAAAAATCTCAATCTAAGGAACACCAAAGAAAATAAGCATTTTCACATACACAGCACAGTAAAACATTACATAAAACTGAATTCATATTATGTACAATATACTGTTTAGAAGATTACTGGGAACCATTTCCTACCACTGGGTCCAGAACCATGTTGTATTGCTCATATGCATTCTGGGTTGCATTCTCAGAGCTAAGAGGAGCACTAGCTTACTAGCACATGTGGCCACAGGGGTGCAAGGGCCCTGATCACAGTTCCAGGATGGAGAAAAGTGTTTGCGGTCACTCACAGACTAGAACACAATCCAAGAGAGAAGTGACCACACTTTTCCTTAGATCATGGTGCTTTGGAAATAACAAAAACCTACAGACCCCCAGAATTGGCTCTGAAAACAGCAGCACGAAAGGCATGAAGCCTGAAACAGTGGCCCGTCTATTCCAGGAGTAAGCTTTATTTTTTTCAACTTCTTTTTTTTAACATTTTTATTTAAAGTTTGGGTGCTCCACATTCTATGCCTCCCTCCATTTCTCCCTTCCCTTCTCCCTGACATGGTTAGCAATCAGAAATACATGGGCAATTATGTAAACTATTTCCATATAAGTAATTTTGTACTAAAAGACTAGAATAAAAGAAAAAAATGGAAAAAAGAAAGCAAAAAATAGCACACTTCAGTCTGTATTCAAACAATATCAGTTCTTTCTCTTGAGGTGGAGAGTATGCTTTGTTATTCGTCCTTCGGTTCTGTCTTGGATCACTGTATTGCAGAGAATAGCCAAGTCATTCACAGTTCTTGATTGAATGATATTGTTGTTACTGTGTACAACATTCTTTTGGTTCTGTTCATTTTGTTATGCATCAATTCATGTAAGTCTTTCCAGGTTTTTCTGAAATTGTCCTGCAAAGCCCAATTTTAACATAAAGTTATAAGTTAGGAAACATGCTGGAAAAATGAACCGAAAAAGAAGAGCCTGACCATAGGAAGTTACTATGGTGACAAGGAAAATCAAGACACAAACTCAGAAGACAACAAAGTCAAAACAGCTATATTCAAAGCTTCAAAGAAAAATATTAATTGGTCACAGACCCAAAAAGAATCCCTGAAAGAACTCAGAAGGGAGTTTAAAAATCAAATAAGACCAGAAGAGGAAAACTTGAGAAAAGAAATAAAAGGAATGCAAGAAAATCATGAAAAAAAGTTTCAACAGCTAGGTAACAGAGGCACAAGAAATACAAAAGAAAATAACAACTTAAAAACCAGAATAGACCAAATGGTAAAAGAGACACAAAAATCCATCGAAGAGAACTCCTTAAAAAGTAGAAGTGGCCAAATGGAAAAAGAGGTACAAAAACTCATTGAAAAAAATAACTCCTTAGAAATTAGAATTGGACTAATGGAAGATAATGACTGCACAAAACATCAAGAAACAATCAAACATTTACATTTCAAAATAATGAAAAAGAAATTGAAATGTAAATAATCTCGTTGGAAAAATAATTGACCAGGAAAATAGATCAAGGAGAGATAATTTAAGAATTATTGGACCATCTGAAAGCCATGACCAAAAAAAGAGCAATCATATTACAAGAAATTATCAAAGAAAACTGCCTTTATATGCTAGAACTGGAGGGTAAAATATAAATTGAAAGAATACATTGATCACTTCCTGAAAGAAATCCCCAAATAAAAACACCTAGGAATAGTATAGCCAATTTCGAGAGCTCCAAGGTCAAGCAGAAAATACTTCAAGCAGTCAGAAAGAAACATTTTAATGTTGTGGAGCCACAGTTAGGATCACAGAAGATTTAGCAGTCTCCACATCAAAGTTACAGAAGGCTTGGCATATAATTGGCAAAGAAACTAGGATCATTACCAAAGCAGAGCTGAGTATAATTCTTCAAGGGAAAAAAATGGGCACAATGCAATTTCGAGCATTTCTGATGAAAAGACAAGAGCTGAATAGAAAATTTGACTTTCAAACACAAGACTCAAAAGATGCGTAAAAAGGTAAACAGGAAAGAAATCATAAGGGATTCAATAAGGTAAAACTATTTGCATTCCTATATGGCAAGATGATACATGTCACTCCTAAGAACTTTACCATTGTTAGCACAGTTAGAAAGAGTATACATAAACAAAGGGCACAGTGTGAGTTAACTATGATGGGATGATTTAAAAAAAAATAAAATTAAGGGTTGCGGAAGAGAGATGCACTGGAAACAGGGGAAAGGAAGAAGTGGAATGGGGTAAATTATCTCACATAAAAGAGGCATGAAAGGAAGATGTTTTACAGTGGAGGGGAAGAAGAGAGATGGCAGGTAATGCTGACCTTACTTTCATTGGAATTGACACAAAGTGGGAATAATATACATACCCAGTTGGGTTTAGAAATCTATCTTGCCTTACAGGAAAAGCTGAGGGTAAGGGAATAATAGAAGGGGGTTGGTAGAAAGGAAAGTTGGTTGGGGGATGTGGTAATCAGAAACAAAAGGAGACAGAGAGAAGGATAAAATGGGAGAAAGTAGGGTGGAAGGAAATACACAGTAATCATAACTGTGAATGTGGATGAGATGAACTCATAAAATGGAAGCAGGTAGCAGAGTAGATTAAAAAGCAGAATACAAAAAAATGTTGTTTACAAGGAATACCTGAAGCAGAGAGGTACACATAGAAGAAAGGTAAGGGGCTGGAGCAAAATCTATTATGCTTCAGCTGAAGTAAAAAAAAAATAGCAAGAGTAGCAACCATGATCTCAAGAAAAGCAAAAGCAAAATGAGATATAATTAAAAGAGATAAGTAGGGAAGCTAAATTTTGCTAAAATAAATGTCATAAGTGATGAGGTAATAAACATCTGTTCACCAAATGGCACAGCATCCAAATTTTTAAAGGAAAAGCTAAATGAGTTACAAAAGGAAGTAGGAAAATTATACTCTCTCCTCTCATAACTAACTCTTACCAAAAAGTAAATGAGAAGATGTTAAGGAGATAAATAGACTTTTAGAAAAGTTAGATACAATAGGCTTCTAGAGAAAATTGAATGGGAATTAAAAGAATTATACTTTTTGCTCAGTGATGCATGGGACCAACACAAAAATTGGCCATGTATTAAGGCATAAAAACTTGCAGCCAAATGCAGAAATGTTAAATTAATCCTTTTCAGATCATAATGCAATAAAAATTACATTGAATAAGGAGCTGTAGAAATATAAATTAAAAATTAATTGTAAGCTAAATAATTTAATTCTGAATAACAAGTAGGTCTAAGAAAAAATAATAGAAACAATCAATAATTTCATTAAAGAGAATGACAACAATGAGATAACATACTAAAATTTATTGGTTGTAGCCAAAGCAGTACTTAGAGGAAGCTTTATGTCTCTAAATGCTTATATCAATAAACTAGAGAAAGAACAGGTCAATATATTTGGCATACAGTTAAAAAATAGAGCAAGACAAATTTAAAATCCCAGCTAAACATCAAATTGGAAATCCTGAAAATCAAAAGTGAGATTAATAAAATTGAAAGAAAAAAACCATTCAACCAATAATAAAACTGGAAGCTGGTTTTATTTTTTTTTTATTAAATAGACAAGCCATTGGTTCATTTGATTAAAAAAAGAAAGAGGAAAACTAAATTGCCAGTATCAAAAATGAAAAGGGTGAATTCACCAATAAGAAGAAAATTAAAGTATCATTACAAGCTATTTTACTCACTCATATGACAATAAATCTAACAACCTAAAGTAAAGGAAGACTATATTAAAAAAAAAAACAAATTGCCCAAATTAACAGGAGAGGAAATAGGATACATACATAACCCTGTTTTGAACAAAATCCCCAGAATGAAATGGATTCACAAGTGAATTCTACCAAATGTTTAGAGGACTCTTAATTCTGATACTATATAAACTATTTGCAAAAATAGGTAAAAAGTAGTCCTTTCAAATTCCTCTTATGACACAAATATGGTGCTGACACCTAAACCAGAAAGAGCAAAATCAGAAAAAACTATAAATCAATTCCTTAATAAACATTGGTTTAAAAAATTTAAATAAAACACTAGCAAGGAGATTAGCACTATGTCACAAAGATCATAAGCCAGTTCCCCATGGGATTTATACCAGGAATGCAGGGTTGGTTCAAAATTAGGAAAATATCAGCATAATTGACCATATTAATAACAAAACAACAAGAATCATACAATAATCTCAATAGATATAAAAAGTTTTTGATAAAATACAATATGTATTCTTATGGGAAAATACTAGAAAGCAGTGGAATAAACAGATCTTTCTTAAATGATAAGTATCATCTAAAACCACCACCAAACATTCATAATGGGGATGTTAGAAGCCTTCCCAATAAGATCAGGGGTGACCAAGAATGCCTATTGTCACCACAATTATTCAATGTTGTTTATCGAGAACATCATGGAGGTGTTCAACTTATCTCTCCAGGATCATATCCTTATTTCTGATCAGTGTGGCTCTATCAGTGCTGACTATTTGAGAAGCACCAGAGGTCTCTGGTCCATAAGTAGTCTTCATGGCATCATAGAAGTGCTTTGGATTGTTGTTATCAGAATAAAACTGAATTACATCTGCCTTCTTACTGAGCCAAGAATCCTGTGTCTTTCTAAGCTTCACTTGTACTTTGCTTTTAATGAAATTAAATGTTGGCTTCTTAAAGACTGATGAACTGTCCTCCTACTAAACCCTGAGGAGGTATAATTTTTTGTTTAGTAGCTTCTGAATTTCCTCATCACTTTTGTCAAATCAATCCTGATGTTTGCAAGTGCTCTGGCTCAGTTGTACACTAAGTCTCTGAAAGCTGCCCACTCTTTTTCTCCTCAATTGTTGCTAAATATGTGCTGACCCAGGTTCCTCTCCAGGTCAGCAATAAACTGTTCATGCATGAAGAAGCACTCTAATCTGTTGATGTTGAATATCTTGACAGTTTTCTTGCCGTGAGGCCACCTCTTTTGTTGAATGTGAATGTTTAGCTTGGAAAGGATAAGTCTATGATTGGCCCAGCACTCTGTGCCACACATTGCCTTCATCACTCATGTCTTCCTGTCTCTCCTCTTCATAATGATGTAGTCTATTAAATGCCAATGCTTTCTGCAAGTGTGCATCAAGAATGTTTTGTTTCATTTAGGTAAACGGAAGACAATGTTGGTGACAAGAAGGTCATGAGAAACACAAATCTTCAATGGTAAGTGATTATTGTTGTTTCTGACTCTTCTGCTTAAGGACTTCTTGCCATATCTGATAGCCTGTGCCTACTCTGGTGTTAATGCCAAGACTAAAGTAGAGAAGGAGTTGGTCCACAACTTTTTGATTATGCACTCAATGTACCCTCTGACATACAATAAAGTATGGATTGATTCTCTGTTACTTGTGTTAATTTTGGTCTGACAATCAACACCAAGAAAACAGGAGTCTCTACCAGCTAGTACCTCACCATCCATATGTGGAACCACTGGTTACAACAAATGGGGAAATTTTGAATGCTGTGGATAAGCTCACTTACCTTGACAGCATACCTTATAAGGATGTCCACATAGACGATGAGATTGACGCATGCATTGCAAGAGCTAGATCAACGGGAGACTACCCAAAAAATTGTGAGAGAAAAGAAGTATTAGGCTGCCTACCAAACCGAAGGTCTACAGAGATATTGTGCTGGCTTTGTTATTGTATGCCTGTGAAACCTGAGCAGTCTTCCAGCACTATGTCAGAAAATTGAACCACTTCTATTTGAATTGTTTACTGAGATTCTGAAGATTTCCTGGCAAGATAAAGTACCAGACACCGAGATCCTTCTCATTCAAATTTTACTGCAGGGAGTACAACTCCAAGGGCTGGCCACATAGCCTGGAACATTAAATGTATCTTATATAAAGATTATTTTACTGAGAACTTGCACAAGGCAGGCCCTCATGTGAAGTCTGAGAAGAAGAACAAGATTACTCTCAAGTCTCTCTGAAGAACTTCAATATTGATTGTGAGACATTGGGAACGTTGATATAGAACTACCCAGCATGGTGTGCCCACATTAAAGAAGGCTACTGTGCTCTGCGAGAAGAAGGAGAATATTGGTAGCACAAAGGAAACATGAGATGTGCAAATCTCGAGACATCTCCAACCCAAATGTTCAATGGACCATTTGGTCTAACCTTTCTAGAACTTTCTGAGCTTGTATTGGAGTGATCAGCCATAGTTAAATACATTGACACTGACATCATGATGACATTTTCACCCTTCAAGTACAAAGAATGAACAACATTCAATATTGTACTATAAATGCTAACTACAGCAATAAGAAAAGAAAAAGAAATTAAATTAATTTGAATAAGCAAGAAGCAAACAAAACTATTACTCCTTGCACATGGTATGATGGTATACTTAGGGAATTCTAGAGAATAAACTAAAAAAGCAGTTGAAGGAATCGATAACTTGCATATATAGACAGAGGGCACATGGTGAGTTGAATATGAAGGGATGATATCTAAAAAATTAAATTAAATTAAGGGGTGGGAAGGACTACCTTGAGAGAGGGAGAAATGGGAGCGACAGATGGGATAAATTATCTCACATAAAAGTGGCAACAAATAGCAGTTCTGTTGGAAGGGAAGAGGGGGCAGGTGAAAAGGAATGAATGAATCTTGCTCTCATCAGATATGACTTGAGGAGGGAATAATATACATATTCAATTGGGTATCTTACCCCACAGGAAAGCAGGGGGAAGGGGACAGAAAAACGGAGATGACAGAAGGGAGGGCAGATAGGGGGAGGAGGTAATCAAAAGCAAACACATTTGAAAAGGGACAGGGTCAAGGGAGAAAATTGAATAAAGGGGGACAAGATAGCATGGAGGGAAATATAGTTAGTCTTTCACAACATGACTGTTATGGAAGTGTTTTGCATAAGATACATGTGGCCTATGTTGAATTGCTTGCCTTCTTAGGGAGGGGGGTGGGAAGGGAAGAGGAGGGAGAATTTGGAAATCAAAGTTTTAAAAGCAGATGCTCAAAAAAAAAGCTGTTTTGCATGCAACTGGGGAACAAGATATACAGGCAATGGGGCATAGAAATCTGTCTTGCCCTACAAGAAAGTAAGGGGAAAAGGGATGGGGGCAGGGAGTGGGGTGACAGAAAGGAGGGCTGACTGAGGAAGGGGACAATAAGAATGTATGCCATCTTGGAGTTGGGGGAGGATAGAAATGGGGAGAAAATTTGTAACTCAAAATCTTGTGGAAATCAATGCTGCAAACTAAAAAATTTTAAATAATAAAATATGGGAAAAATAAATCCCACATCATTTTTTGATGGGAAGAACATAAAAAAAGAATAACATACAATTTCTTTAATAATTAAATGATACTGTTTTGGACTTAGATTCCAATGACAGTTAGAACTCCATTGTGGAACTGATAAATGTTCAAAGGATATGAATAGGCAGTTTTCAGAGGAAGAAATTAAAGCTATCTATAGTCATATAAAAAAAATTCTCTAAATCACTATTGATTAGAGCAATGTAAATCAAAACAACTTTAAGGTACCACATCACACCTATCAGATTGGCTAACATGACAAAACAGGAAAATTTTAAATGCTGGAAAAGATGTGGGAAAATTGGAACATTAATGCATCATTGGTGGAGTTGTGAACTGATCCAACCATTTTGGAGAGTAATTTGGAACTATGCTATAAAAATGTGCATATCCTTTCACCCAGCATTACCACTTCTAGGGCTATATCCCAAAGACCATACAAATGGAAAAAGAACCCACATATAGAAAAATATTTATAGCAGCTCTTTTGGGGGTGGCCAAGAACTGGAAATTGAGGGGATATCCATCAATTGGGGAATGGCTGAAAAAGTTGTAGTGTATGAATGCAATGGAATTTTTTGTGCTATAAGAAATGAAGAGCAGGCAGACTTCAAAAAAACTGATGATGAGTGAGGGGAGCAGATCCAGGAGAACATGTACACAGTTACACCACATTGTGCTATGACTAACTTTGATAGATTTGACTCTTCTCAGCAATAAACAATTCTAAGACAATTCCAAAAAGCTCATGATGGAAAATGCTATCCACATCCAGAGAAAGAATTACAGAGTCTGAATGCAGATTGAAACATACTATTTGATCTCTCTCTCTTTTTTGTTTTGTTTCTTCTTTCTTGTGGTTCATTCCATTGGTTATAATTCTTCTAATGTGAAAATATGTTTAATACGAATGTATATGTAGAGCCTATATCAGATTGCTTGCCATCTTGGGAGAGTGAAGGGGAGGGAGGAGGAGAAAATTTAAAACTCAAAAGCTTGTGGAACTGAATATTGTAAATTAAAGTGAATAAATACATTTTAAAAAAAGAAATGCTTTTAAAATAAAACCTATATAAAGTTCACCCATATAAAAAAAATCCATTGTGGATCCCGGACTGCTTCTCCTCAAAGAGTTCCATGGTCAGCCAGATAGAAGTGAGAAACCTTTTAATATTGAACCAGCCCTACATTCTTGGCATAACTCCCACTTGGTCATAGTGTGTGATCTTTCTGATATATTGCTGTAGTCTCCTTGCTAATGTTTTATTAAAAAATTTCCATCAATACTCATTAGGGAAATGAGTCTTTTTTTCTCCTTTTATTCTCCCTTGTTTAGGTATCAAAATCAAATTTATAGCATTGAAGGAAGTTGGTAGGATTCCTTCTTTGCCTATTTTTCAAATAGTTACATAGTATTGGAATTAATTATCTTTAAATATTTGGCAGAATTCACTTATAAATCCTGTAGATTTTTTCTTAGGGGGCTCATTTATGGCTTGTTCAATTTCTTTTTCTGAGAGGGTTATTTAAATATTCTATTTCATCTTCTGTTAATCTGGGAAACACATACACACATACACACATATACATGAACATTTTTTTTCTACATATTCATTGGTGAAGAGACCTTTTAAACCCATTTAGGAAGTTTTTTGGAGTTGAGCTTCCAAGCCTCAATGATACCTGATTAGGTTCATGGAATCTGATAGTTTAAGGGAAAGGTTATGTCTGTCAGACCTCAGAGGTATTTGTGAACGCCTAGTTCAGGGGTAGGGAACCCTCAGCCTCGAGGCCACATGTGGCCCTCTAGGTCCTCAAGTGTAGCCCTTTGACTGAATCCAAACTTATTCTGTGAACTAGGTCTAGTTCATATCTGTGTTGTAGCCTTGTTGTATATGGAACCTCTTTATAGCCATGAACAGAGATTAGGCCTGGATCTCATTCCTAGCCATTTTGGGAACTCTACAACCCTAAGCTTTATCCTTGGACTCTCAAATAGCACAAAGTATTATGTATAATGCTTTCTTAACTGTTGGTGACTTGTTTAATATCTATGAAGCTGTTCTACATTTAGAGATTTAAAAGGCTAAGTATGACTGATATGAAATCAGTAGATTCTCAGTAAAGTAGTATGTGATCAAAAGAACTCAAGGATTCCCCTAGTTGTGCTTGATTGTTTAAAAAATTCTGGTCATTTTGTAATTCTTGACTGAGATTGGTTGTAGGTAGGCCCGTATGTGGTAAGGACTATCTCTCAACTATCTCATAGAGATGTCTTTGTACACCATGTAAGTGTTCATGGAGACCTGAAAGAAGGCAAAATAGACACCTCCAGCCTCTTCTCTCCCTGTCCATTTCCTTGGGAGATTTTGATTCTTGCCAGGAATAAGCAGGAAGTTGGTGTTAGAGACCACTCTCTATTCTTGTCAGAAAGAGAGGGTTCTGGCCTAGAATTATATATATGCTCCCTTGAATACTTTTAGTTGAGCAATCAGGTTCAATTTAACTTCTATTGCTATTAAATTATTTCTCATTATTATGGGAAAGGGGACCCCAAGCTCTTAATCCAAGTCTTGACTCCATAACAAACATCAATTCCACAAGAAACACACATTGCAAATAACAAAGAAACCCATTTATCCAAAACATAGCAAAACAGAAATCAGAGAAAGAGTACATAGGAGAATATATAACAAATAATAGAGAGTCAAGGAGCTTTTCTCTTGGGAGTAAGGTAACACAACTCAACCAAAAGAGAGAGTTCTAGATCTCACCCAGTGGGAAACTCCTCACAAAAGTCTCTAGTGTAGCAAATTAGGAATAGGGACATGATGAAGATGGCCAGCTTCTCTTATGTCTTCCTAGAGTCTTTTCTATCAGCAACCTCAGGTGGGGTTGGCTTCCTCCATCTTTCCTTTAGAAGCTGGAAGCCAAAAGCACCTGAGGAAACTAGAAGGTTTAAGAGTACTAAAGAAGACTAAAGAAGGTTGGAGCTCTCCCATTCTCACCAAATCCATCCTACCCTTCATTTGAGGCACAGCATTGTGTTGGTAACCAAAAATGGGCTCCTTAGCGCTTAGTCAACAAGTGCCCTTGACTAGTTTGGCTTTTTCCCCTGAACTGAATGCTGTTTGTATGTTGGACTGGAGTAAGCTTGTCGGCCCCTTCACCTTGCTTCCCTTGCTTAAGCTGATCAAAAGAACCTGTGCTTTCCCAGTCAACCCCTTCACCTTGCTTAAGCAGATTGAAAGAACCTGTGCTTTCCCTGGCGTACCTTACACCCCCCCCCCCAGAATCTGGATGGTTAAAAACAGCTTCCGTTGGATCCAGAGGCTGCTATAGCTACAGCCACAGCCGAAGCTGAAGCAGGAGCTGCCAGTAGCAGAGCTGACCTATGGGAGGAAGCTGAACAAGGACTTGAGGCCAGTGGGTAATCTTTTTACCATAGAGGGGAAGCATGTATATGATTTTGCTGTACACCATCATGCTTCTCTGTGGCCTCCTGGTTACTCTTGTGAGGCGTACTTATTGGGCTTGGAAGCTTTTGATCAATATATCAAAATGGGGATGCTGGTTCATGGGTTGGTTACTGTGGAGCCTAAATATACGCTTTGATTCTTCTGCCTCCTACTTTGAGAGTTTCTTGTATCTGGCGGTTCCGAACCTTTCAGATATATATGATCCTCTTTGAGATTATAAACTCTGCCCTCCTTATCTCCCTCCACCAATAAGAAGAGAATTCCCTACCAATGGCCTTTGGGATAAGCATTACATAGTCAATGGACCCTCTTGCCTATGTTGGCTCACCTCAAGATCTGTAGTTCCTCATCATGGGAAAAGTTGTCTTATAATTTGGTGTCTATAAAAAAAAAGATCAGCTTCCCTGATACAATGGGTGGAGCTAAAATCGAGTTCTTGTTGATGAGTGAGCTTTGAGGACAGATTATGTAAGTAAGACAAAGTTGGATTGAGAATCTAACTTGGTAAGAGATGGGGGACTGTGTGACATGGGGCAAGTCACTTAATCCCAATTGCCTCAAAAAAGTGGGAGAACTTCAGAAGAAAGGAGAGAGCATATAAAAATATTTTTGTTCAAGGAAATGTTGGCAACATTATCTCACTCACTAGAGAAATGAACCTTCAAATTCTGGGACACAAATATTTGGCTAAAATTTTTCAAAAAAGGATATGCTGAATAGATTTTTAATTGTTAGTAACAAAATGTTCGTATATCTTCTCTTTGAGTCTGTGTTGATATCTATAGGTAAAAAAAGGTACTAAGTCTTTAACAGAACTGAAGCCATTTTAAAAGTTCACTGTAGTGACTTTAGCACAAATAAGTAGAGAAAGAAGGTGGAAAATCCTCTAAAGTTATTTTCAGCAGCAGCCCAGCCTCATGTACTGCTTAGGAAGCTCATTCTTAAGATATTGTTCTGTTAACAATTCCTTCCAGCTTGGTAAAAAAGGAGGTAATTTAAGGAAAAAAGTTGTTTAAAAAAAACCTTACAAGATTTTTTTTCGGGGTTGGACAAGAAAACTAAATTTTGTTTTAAAAGTTTGCTTTATTTTACCATAGTGAGCTTCTGAATGGTTTGGCAGAATTTACTTCACTAGTTAATCAGAAGTAAAATCAACTAAAAGAAATTAGAATAGACCAAGCATTTGCAATTTCTTAAGTGGGAAACCGTGTTGGAAATGTTTTATGTGGAAAAACAAAATAATGGGAGAGAAGAGAATCTGTCTTGCCCTCAGTGTACCAGAGAATCTTGGGAGGAATTGTAACATGGGTTGGCATAAGTTCCTACCAATTGTGTTTCTGTTCTTTAGGGTCCAGTGGCTAGCAAATCCATTTAACAAGTTACATCAGATTCGCTTTTGCAAAGAAATGTTTACTTCAAAGATAAATACAGAAACAAACCAAACACAAAAACATTTCCCTTAATGCATTGGGGACATAATCTCAGTTTCTGAGGAGGGGAGAAAGATTAGGTTTATAATTTAGCTCAGTTTCTACACAGTGTTAGTGCCCCCAGGTTCAAGTCAAATGCTTTACTGGGCCTGCATCTGGGTCTCTGGCTTCTCAGGGCTTCTCTCCTGGGTTGATTGCAATATCTGGCCTAGAATCCTAGGCTCCAAGATATCCATTGCTTGAACTCCTGGTCAGGAACTCCTCTCCCTTCACCTAGAGCTAAAGAAGACAACCAAACATACTAAAAGCCCAAGCCATTTTCTTGGGGCCATGTGGCATAAGGTGAGAGGGAGATGGCCCTCAGGACCAACCCCCCTTTCCATATGATGTCATGGGCTGTGAATAAATGAGCTCACATCTAAATGTGAATGCAAGGAAAGAGAGATTGTGCTTCAACCAGGTACTTTTTAAGACAGTTACAGCTCTGCAGACAATGGAAAGATGCTATTCCTAAACATGTACTCAGAGTATATACACATGAGCCAATATCTCTTGTCTCTCAGGAGCAGGTCCCTAGTGCCTCTCACATGGGTGATTTCATCTTAGATTATTTGGGCATCCTATTATAATAGTATTAAAAATGAAGAATTCAAAAAGGAAATTTTGTGATTTACAAGAATCAGTCTGGGATAACCTGATTAGGTAACTAAAATAATATGAAAAGAAATTAGAGATAGACTTGAAGCACAATAAAAAATGTTTACATATCCATTTAAAAGTAGAAAATTCTAAAAATACAACTCTAAATATAAAGGTATTAACTTCTCTAGAGCATAAAGAGCTTCAACTATTGATTTGCAAAGTAGGAAAGTAGAATTAGTGACTTTTCACTTAAACAATGATGTATAGAAGGTTCTCACTTTTGTGAGCTATAAGATTCTCCAGCTTTGACCAACTAAATAAAAAAAAAACAGAAAAAGAAAAGCCCTGGATTTCACAATGTGTCAATTAGAGTTTTAGGAAGTTTTTGACTCCATTGAAATAAGGGGAGACTGCTGATATAGAGCACGAATTGCCAAGCCATTAAAGCTATCAAAGCACAAAGGCCATTTGTAGAAATGCTTAATACCTCCTCAGAGAATTGGAGTTTGTTTTGAGATTTCCAATAACTTCCAAACTTAACTTTATAGAGAGTAGTATTAGAAATAGTAGCTGGAATCATTCAGCAATCTAAAAATTGATCATTTGAAAATTTGGATAAATTAATTGGGGGCGGTAATTATTATTCATAATCTGGGGGTGAATGCAACTGGTCCCAGAGCTACACATTGCCTGAGGGTAAGCAAAACCAGTTAAAAGAGGACTATTAAAAAAGAAAAATGGAATCTGACCAGATTTTACCACTCTGAAGCCTCCCTGGCCTTCTCTATGGAGTTTCAGTTTTTATGCAAAACAATTTATGTAACAGCTTCCCTAGTCTGTGCCTCCCGTGAGACTCCCTCCCTGTTGAAATGTATTTAACCTTGGCCCCCTCCTTTCCTCTGCCCATCTTGGGCACTCTAGGACTTCTGTGTTTCATAGTCCCCAATTATAATTCCCTTGCCTCCATTAAAGATCTCAGTTTTTGCTATTTTGATAGCATTCATTATTTTGGGTTGATATTGCTATGAATGATAACTAATTGTAACAATAATGTTGCTTGCAGCTGCTGTAGAGGGTGACCAATAACACCAGCACACAGGAGGGCTGCTAGCACAGATTTTTTGATCTGCTTTTCTAAAGGAAAACAACTTTAAGGGGGTCAACAATCTTTCTTCAATCAAACATATATATATATATATATATATATATATATATATATATATATATATATATATGTGTGTGTGTGTGTATATATACATATATGTATGTATGTATATGTATGTATGTATGTATACCATTCACTTAGTCCAGGGGAAAAATCAACACCCTGACCTTCAGAGAAAATACAAACAGAAATTACAAGCAGAAATTATATAAACAGAGCAAATAACACAAATCAGCAGACTGGGCTTCTAAGTGTCTGTCCATAGCAATACATGCATAGTTACCAGAGACAGAAGCACCAACATCTGGGTTTTCAAAGCCAGGGGGCTCCTTAACAACTACTGAGAGTCTCATTTGGCTATATCACATGAACATTCTTCCCATGAGTAAGCCCCAAAGGAAAATATCAGCCTCTGTGTGTGTGTGTGTTGTGTGTGTGTGTGTGTGTATATATGTGTGTGTGTGTGTGTATATATATATGTGTGTGTGTGTGTGTATATACATACATATATATGTGTGTGTGTGTGTATACATACATATATATGTGTGTGTGTATATACATACATACATACATATATGTGTGTGTATGTATATATACATACTATATATTGTGTGTGTGTATATACATACATACATACACACACACACACACTATATATAATTATATATATATATATATATATATATATATATATACATACACATACACATATATATATATACTTCTTCAGGGTCAGAGGACCTCACAACTCTCATGACCCAGGCTTATGCCACCTAGGCTTCCATGTGACTTAAGCAGATCACAAAAATACATTAACAATGCACCAATTGTATTCTAACTTTATACCTGTGAATGAAAAAGTGATAACAATTCTCTTACTGGTTTCTCAATGAAACCAGTGGATAATTTCAAGATTGGTAGATAAATGGATTGTTCTTTATAACAATAATAATTATAATAGGTAGCATTTTTATAGTACCTACTATGTGCCAAGAACTGTGATAAGTGCTTTACTATTATAAAGGTGAAGCTGAATTTGGGTCATGGGTTTTGAAGACAGATCTTACACTATGCAGTGGAGTTAGGTACAATTATTATTATTATATCATCCCCCCATTTTACAGACAGGAAATTGAGGCTTCATTATTTCATGCAAGTCTTCCATGTTTTCCTAAAATCAGCCTGCTCATTATTTCTTGCAGCACAATAGTATTCTATCAAAATGATATATCACCACTTTTTCAGCCATTCCCTAATTGATGGACATCCCCTCAATTTTCAGTTCTTTGCTACCACAAAGAGAGCTGCTGTAAATATTTTGGAACATATGGTTTCTTTTCCCTTTTCCGTGATCACCTTGGGAAACAGACCTAATGCTGATATTGCTAGGTCAAAGGGAATACACAATTTTATAACTCGGGCACAATTCCAGATTGTTCTCCAAAATGGTTGAATAGGTTCACAGTTTGCCCAATAGTTTGTTAGTGTCCCAATTTTTTCCTCATCCCTTCTAATATTTGTCATTTTCCCCTTCTATTATTTTATCCAATCTGATAGATCTAAGATGGTACCTTGAAGTTGTTTTAATTTGCATTTCCCTAATCAATATTTATAGCACTTTCATATGACTATATATAGCTTTGATTTCATCCCTCAAAAACCTGTTTGTTCAGTTTTCAGAGGAAGAAATTAAAATGATCTCTAATCATATGAAAAATGCTCTAAGTCACTATTGATTAGAATAATGCAAATCAAAACAACTTTGAGGTACCACATCATACCTATCAGATAGGCTAACATGATAAAACAGGAAAATGATAAATGTTGGAGAACATGTGGGAAAATTGGAACACTAATGCATTGTTGGTGGACTTGTGAACTGATCCAACCATTCTGGAGAACAATTTGGAACTATACCCAAAAGGCTATAAGACTGTGCATACACTTTGATCCAGCACTTCTAGAGCTATATTAGAGATCATAAAAGTGGTAAAAGTAGCCACATACACAAATATATATATATATATATATATATACATATATTCACACATATGTGTGTGTGTGTGTGTGTGTGTATATATATATATATATACATATATTCACACATATGTGTGTGTGTGTGTGTATATATATATATATATATATATATAATCAGCTCTTCATGTGGTAGTAAAGGATTGGAAATTGAGGGGATGTGCATCAATTGGGGAATGACTCAACAAATTGTTGTACATGAATGTAATGGAATACTATGGAATAAAACTGATGAGCAGGAGGACTTCAGGAAAACCTAGAAAGACATATATGGACTGATGCTGAGTGAAATTAGTAGAACCAGAAGAACATTGTACACAGCCACATTGTGTAATGACTGGCTTTGATGGACTTAGCTCTTCTCAGCAATACAAGGATCTAAGACAACTCCAAAAGACTCATGATGGAAAATGCTATCCACATCCAGAGAAATTCCTTTGGAGCCTGAATGCAAATGGAAGCATGCTATTGCTCTCCTTTTCTTTGTTGTTTTATTTTATTTCTTCTTTCTCATGGTTCTTCCCATTAGTTCTAATTCTTCTTCACATAATGCCTAATGTGAAAATACATTTAACATGAATGTATAAGTAGAGCCTATATCAGATTGCATGCCATCTTGGGGAGAAGGGCAGAGAGGGAGGAGGACAAAATTGAGAACTCAAAATCTTATGGAAGTGAATGTTGAAAACTAAAAATTAATTATTTTTTTTAAAAAACTGCCTGTTCATATCCTCTAACCATTTATCAAGTGGGGAATGACTCATATTTTTGTAAATTTGACAAAGTTCTCTAAATATTTTAGATATGAGACCTTTATCCAAGAAACCATCTATAAATTTTTTCTCAATTTTTAGCTTTCCTTGTAATTTCTGCTGCATTGGTTTTATTTGTACAAAGCCTTTTCAATTTTGTGTAAACAAATTATCAATTTCATATTTCACAATGTTATCTATCTCTTGTTTATTCCTAAATTATTTTCTTATCCATAAATCTTATAGGTAATATATTTCATGTTCTTGTGATTTACTTTTATATTTATCTTGGTAAATAATATAGTCCTTACCTAGTTTTCTGCCAAATTACTTTCCAGTCTTCTCAATAATTTTTGCTGAACAGTATATTGTTATCCCAAAAGCTTAAATCTTTACCTTTGTCAAACACAAGGCTGTTGTTGTTGAGTCATTTCAGTTGAATCTGACTCTTTCCAACCTATTTGGGGTTTTCTTGGCATAGAAACTGAAGTGGTTTGCCATTTCTTTCTCCAGCTCATTTTACAGATGAGGAACTGAAGCAAACAGAGTTAGGTGACTTCCCTAGGGTCACACAGCTAGTAAGTGTCTGAGGCCAGATTTGAACCCAGGAAGATGAGTCTTCTCGAATTCAGGCCAGGCACTTTATTTACTGTGCCATCTAGCTGGCCTGTTCCACTGATCCACCATTTTATTTCTTAGCCAGTAACAGATTGTTTCAATAATTGCTGCCTTATAACATAGTTTAAGATCTGCACTGTTAAACCTCCTTCCTTTATGATTCACTTGATATGCTTGACTTTTTGTTCTTCCAAATGAATTTTATTTTTTTTCTAACTCAATGAAATATTTTTGGTAATTTAATTGGAATGGCATTGAATAAGTAGATTAACTTAAGTAGAATTTTGATTTTTTGGATCAGCCCACCCATGAACAATTGATATTTCTCCAATGATTTAAATCTGACTATAATTGTATCAAGTGTTTTATAATTATGTCCATATAGCTTCTGGGTTTCTCTTGGCAGACACTCATAGGTATTTTATATTATCTACAGTTATTTTAAACAAAGAATCTCTTGCTATCTATTCTTGTAGGGCTTTTTTGGTGACACAGAAATGCTAGTGATTCATGTGGGTTTATTTTATATTCTGCTACTTTGCTAAATGTTTGTTTCACCAAGCATTTTAGTTGAATTACTAGGAATTTCCCAAGTATATTATCATATCATCTGAAAAAAGACATAGTTTTATTACCTTTTTGCCCATTCTGATTCTTTCAATTTTTTCTTATTGCAATTGCTAACATTTCAAATACAATATTGAATAATATTGGTGATAATGGACATCATTTTTTTCCCTTTGATCTTATTGGGAAGGCTTCTAGTTTATTCCCATTACATATAATGCTTGCTGATGGTTTTAGGTAAATACTTCTTATCATTTTAAGGACAAAACCATTTACACCTGTGCTTTAAAGTGGTTTTTAATGGGAATGAGTGTTGCATTTTTTCAAAAGCTTTTTCTGCATCTATTGATAAAATCACGTAAGTTCTTAATTAAATCCAAAAATCTTCAGTTTTGTTTTAAAGGAAACGATTAACTTTAAAGGAGAAATAATTTATGGAATATGGAAAATTGTGTGCTACCTCAAAGGGAATTCCAATTTTTTACTTCGGTTTATTATTAATGGGGGATTAACACCTGTATATAGAGCATGCTTTGAAATACAAGCAAGTTGCACAAAGGTTTAAAAGGGATTTGAGAGCAGTTGTCTATGTGGGTATAGTATCCAGTTCACTTGAGTATGGTTAGTAATTGAATATGTTTTCATATAGACAATTCATTTGACAATCTGGAATTATTTACTTAGACACCCACCACCAGCACTTTGTTAAAATAAGTATCTTTTGGATGAATTCATTTGTGTATATAGCTATCACCTACTTTAAAAAACGTGTTCCTTAGCAATATCTCATCCTCCTGGGGGATGAGTTGTCCTATTGAGTTGACAGACCTTTCAAGTTTTCATGCTCTTGGCATTCAAACATTATGATGACTATTTATTTGATACTTTTTCACTGATATGTGCTTGAGCAAGCATGTTAGTAAAACATAATACCTCTTATTACAATTTTTTTTAAGTAATAGGCTTGGGTTCTGTTCTTAGAATAGTAGAAAAGTATGTGTAGGAAGATTGCTTTGTTTCATAATAGGATATTTGACTAGAATTTGTTTTATTTCTTACTACCTGGTGTTTTTTGTTTTAAAACACATTTTAACCATTTTCCTTCCATTAATATTATTTTGTTTCATTGCCAGGTTTATGAGTTTTGGTAACGTGTATTCTGTTTTTAGCTTTTGTCTATTTACTTTTTAAATGTTGTCTTAACTATGTTGTTATTATGGTATATTTAGGCAAATTGTATTTTCATACCAAGTATGACTTATATCACATCCAACCTAAATGAGGTACCTCCTATCTTTGTTTTTTTTTCTTTCCTCTCTGAAAGGTAATTAAGTACATCTACCCCAATACTCAAATACTTATGAACAGCCCTGGTAGTATGTATACCTGCTCAAGAAGTTTCTGATGATTACTATTAAAATTAATTTCTAATAAAAATGTTAAAAGATGCTGCTAAAAGCATATTATACATTTAATTAAATCAAGACGGCCAATGAGATTAGCCACTGCTCTATGTACCAATGCCAAATGATTTATAGGCCATCAAGACATTTCAATCAGTCCAATAATGCTGCAGGGTTGTTCCTGACAGCATGGATCAATAAGTTCTACATTGAGTGTCTTGCAATAAATTAAAATCAAGTATGTATAATGTACTGTGTTAGATGATGGGGATTCAATTTTTCATGTGTGTGTGTGTGTGTGTGTGTGTGTGTGTGTGTGTGTGTAAAGCCAATCAGAGATTAAAGACCCTTCCCACCCACTCAATAGACCTCAGGTGGAGCCAATTAAGAGAAGCTTAGAGATTTGTTTGTAGGAAGGCCTAATCCCTTTACTTACTGGGCACTAAGCCTCAGGCCCACACTCTTTTGCTGATTGGGCATGAAGCCCTTGAGCCCCCAATAAGAGTACATATACCCAAAAGGTAGCCATTGAGAACTGAGAACTGAAAATTCAGAAGTCAGAAGAGAAGCCAGAATTCAGAATTCAGCCCAAGGTGAACAAGATGACAGAACTGCAGAAAGAGTATGGAGTGGGGAGTGGAAACCAGGCAGCTGCAGAGACCAGAGAACTGAGCAGGGAGAGAATACAGGCAAGCAGACAGACAGTTAGGATTCATGAGTGATTGTTTACAAGAAGGCCCTAGCAGGGGAGAAGGTTAAAGGATAACTTGGTTCCTTGCTATAATACTCTGTTAAAATTTCCTTGTTGCTGCATTGAGGTGGGCTTACTGGTGTTGGAATATAATTACTGCTATATCAAATTGGAGATATTGGTCCTTGAATTTGATCCTCTGGATTCTAAATAAATGTTATGCTTCCTCTGCCTTCTACCTAGAGAGTTTGTCATACTTTGCAATTCCAAACCATGCAGACATGTTCATGGTCATCCTTGAGGTCATGAATCTTGCCTTACTGATACAGTATGCATGTTGGTCACTTCAATACTTCACTTGGTCAGTGATGGACCTTGGCAGCTGACCTTGCCTGATCCCAGGGCTACAAATTGCCCGAGGGTGATCAAAACCAGTTAATAGAGAACTATCAAAAGCAATTAGAAAAGAAAAGAAGGGATGGGGGAAAGAGCCCTGTTCTGACCAAATATTACCACACTAGAGCCTCCCCCAACCTTCTCTCTGGGTTTTTGGTTGCTATGCAAAGGAACTTATATAACAGCTTCTCAGGTCTGGGCCTCCCATAAGACTCCCTCCCTGTTAAAATGTATTTAACACTGCTCCCCCTTTCTTGGGTACTCCTGCACCCTGGTGCTGCAATGTCACTCTGGATTGCAATTCCCTTCCTTAATCAAAAGAGTTTGCTGTTTTGGCAGTCTCTTTTCTCAGGTCGACAATATTGACCCCCTCTGCATATTGCATTTACCTTATAGGAGCTTGAATCTGGCTTCACCCCTTCATCTGGTGTTTTTTTCTTCTGTATACTGAGTTTTGAACTTCATTTCCCATTGCCAGGGATCTATTGATCTTAAGACATCCTGCTCAGACAGTACAGTTTGTTGATAAAGTTTTGTTCAAACACTCTGAAGTAGATAGAAAGAATGTATTGAACCAAATGTCAAACGCTTCTGAGAAGGGGTAAATCTTTGTGATCTTGTGGTCAAACACCTGTTTACTGTGAAGATCTATTGATTTTAAAACCAGGCATTCCCATTAGACCTTTTCTTATCTAAACACAGAAAAGATTCACAGACACTATACAAGACCATAAATAGGGAAAGAAGTACCAAAGGTATCACTTTTATCCAGTTGGGAGCTCCTGAACAGTTATTTATGGGATTGTGGAAATTCTAGTGGTTGGGTACAATTAAGTTCCTCACAGACCGGGTCACAAGTCATAGGTCATTTTACTTCCAGATCTGTGGCCCAAAGGTAAAAAAGGATAAAGAAAGAATGCTTGTTAAGGTATTCCAAGTAGCAAAGGGTAGCTTAATTTGGCTAAAGAAGTTTTAGAACTGGCAAGTGATCTATATTGGTTTATATTGGCATAATTTAAGACATCATATACACATACAAATTGGCTACAAAAGACATAAACAGATATACACAGGTTATTTCTTACTGTGTCTTGATCTTTCCATTAAACTGCAAGGTCCTGTGAGCCTTGTTCTGAGTCAGCAAGACAGGGCAGTCCTGCTCCAAAAGAACTGTCCTATATAAGAATTTAAAAGGTTTCTTGCCTCCATTTGGTTCACTATAGAAGACTTTTGAAGAGAAGACATACTGGGCTCATGCTGCCCAGGAATTAGAATTTCAAACATATATCTGATAGACACAACATAACTTTTCTCTATGTTTCAGGCACATCTGCCTGAAAAAATTTTAATTTAGAATCATTCTAAATGCAAGTTCTTCTAGCTTAGAAATGTCCAAACTGGTACAAGCCCTCAGATAAATCTCTTTAGCCCAAGATATACAACATGCACACACACATACACACATATATGTCAGGTAATGTTAATAGGAATCTTGAGCAAGGAAAAGTTATAATCTGTTAAAATACAATTTGGCATTAATATTCTAATAGTCACTACTCATTTCCTTCCCTAAATACTCCCCTCTAGGACTGAAAGGATGTCTGCCTAAAGATTGTTATTAAAATCTTTTCTAAATGATCAAAGGCACTTCCCTGGAAGTGTGACAGGCCAATAACTTCAGGAGATGGGGAAAACAATCATCTTACCTAGCTAAGAGATAGGTTTGGTTTCCACTCTTAATTATTTCCTTAAGAAAGGCTTTTATTCTTGGCCTTGTACACACTCTCAAACAGAAAAGACTTAAGAATTTTTTAATATTTTCATTTGAATTAAAAAGGTAGTTTTTAATATTCATTCAAAGTTTTGTTTGCTATGTTTAAAGATTTCCTAAAATTGAGCCAATACTTCCTTGTATATAAATCCAACCTGGTCATCATCTGTGATCTTTTTTTATAAACTGATTAAGATTTTTTGCTAATATTTTTAAGATTTTTGTATTAATATTTATTGGAGATAATGATCGACAGTTTTATTCCTCTACTTTGACTTTTCTTGATTTAAATATCAAGAACATATTTGTAAAAGGAATTTGTGATGATCTAATCTTCTCCAATTTTTGAAATTAATTATTCTTTGAATGTTTGAAAAGAGTTCATTTATAAATCTATCTGGCCCTGGAATTTTATTTTTTTTCCCTTTGGGGATTAATTTGATGACTACTTTAAATTCTTTACATAAGATTGGGTTGTTTATTTCTTTCATTAATCTGGGTATTTTATGTTTTTATAAGTATTCATTCAAGTTGTTGCTTTTATTGGCATAGAGTTTCAAATAATTTTCTTTATTCACTTGTGAATTATGTTGGATCATTAAAGACAATTGATGTATAGTCACTTAGCATTTACAATTCAGAAATTGGTTTATGCTTCAAATGAAGACTTCATTTATTGTTTTGTTGATCATCTAGACTATTTTTAATTTTTTTTTAAGATATTCAGTTGTTAAACATTTATCAGCACACCTCTTCCTATCCAACCAAACCCTGACTTTTTCTATACATCAATGAGTATGTGGCAACTAAAGCATATATCCTACTTAGAAAAGCCTGACCCTCAGTTTGTCCTGCCTTTTTTGCTCAGCCTGGGTTAGATGTGCAGGAGATAGATGTGAGAGGAGTGGGGAGGAGAGGACAGACATGACATAGCTATACCCAGGCTTAAAGGTGATATTGTGACTTGTATCAGTAAGGCAAGATTCATGACCTGGAAGATGACCATGAACTTGCCTGTATAGTTCAGAATTGCAAAGTATAAGACATTCTCTAGGTAGAAGGCAGAGGACTTATAACACCTATTTAGACACCAGAGGATCAAACCCCAAGACAATAACTCCAACCCAACACAGCATTAATGGTATTCCAAAGCCATTAAGTCCACCTCAATGTAACAACAAGGAAATTACAACATAGTATTACAGCAAGGAACTAAGTCATCCTGTAACCTTCCTCCCTTGCTGGGGCCTTCCTGTAAACACTCATGAATCCCAACTGTCTGCTTGCCTTCCTTCTCTCCCCCCTCAATTCTCTGATCTCCAAAGCTCCCTGGTTTCCACCGTCCGCTCCACACTCTCTCTGCATCTCTGTTGTCTTGGAGTTCTTCTCCTCCTGAATTCTGAATTCTGACTTTACAATGGCTACCTTCTGGGTATATATACACTTTTTAGGTCCTGAGGGTTTTGCACCCAATCAGTGAAAGGGTGTAGGCCTGGGGCTTAGTAGTAAGTACAGAGTGTAGACCTGGGGCTTAGCGCCTAGTAAGTAAAGGGTATAAGCCTGCCTACAACCTCTAATCAAGCTTCCCTTAACTGGCCCCACCTGAGGCCTATTGAATGGGTGGGAAAGGTCTTTAATCACTGATTGGCATCATAAAGGGTGTAGGTCTGCCTCTAATCAAACCTCCCTTAACTGTCCCCACCTAAGGCCTATTGAATGAATGGCCAGGAAAGATCTGTAATCACTGATTAGCATCACATGACTTTAAGAAGTTCAGAGGTCTTGGGTCCCATTAAGTCAGAGCTTATTGGAGCAAGGTGAGGAGTTGCTGGCATGACTCCAGCATTCTTGGAGGAACCAACCACCAACAAAAGAATTGGCCCCAAAATGACCCATTTTCCCAGAAGACATTGCTCTCACTGAGACTTGGGTCATTCCTGAAGACACACCTCTTTGATCACCCTTTTCAGCAATGGTTACATTTTTACTCAATCTCTCCATTTCCTCTTCCACATTCTCTACCTTCTTTACTCAGTACCTTTCTATCTTTGAGGTTGACTCAATCCATATCTACTAAGCAATCAAAATTCTGGGAGTTGTTTTCTACCTCCCTTATCCTCATTGAATTCAATACTTTCATCATCTTTTTTTTCCCTGCTTCTGTCCTCAACATCCATTTTTGATATTCCTTCAAGTACCCTTAGCTCCCATTTCTTCAACTCAATCATTTCCCATGACACACAGATTATATTTTGATCTTGCCATCATTCATGGTTATTCCACTTTCATCTTTATGAACTCTTAATTTCCCTTATCTAATCAGTTTCTGTTGTCACACTACCTTTTTCTCTCTGACTTGTAGCCTCAAAGCCTGTTACTTATCTACAACATGACTTCCAATCTCAGTCCCTTGGTTCTTCCCAGGCCATCACCCTTGCACTGGCTATGCTCTCTTCCCTTCACTTCCCTTTCTTGATGCTTTAACGAACCAGTTCACATTTACATGGTCCTTCTTCAATCCCTTGCACACTTATTCTATCACCAACCTTGCCCTTCTTCTATTGAGCCTTGGATTAATCCCACCAACCAATGCCTTTGCTACTACTCATGTGCAAAGCTAAATAAAATCATAAAACTGTGCTGACAAATTTAAATTGATGTATTCCCAACTGCAGCCTTATTTAAGGCAATTCTCCTTTCAGCTGTCAAAGTGATCTTCCTAAAGTGCTGGTCTGACCACGTCATCACACTATTTGATAAATTCCATAAATTCCCCATTACCTCCAGGATTAAATATAAAATTCTCTGATATTCAAAGCCATTCATAACCTACCTTCCTCCCCTTCCAGTCTTACATATTAACTCTTCCCCTCCCTTCTACCATATACTTTGTAATCCTAGCCATTTCTTGAACAGGACATTCCCATCTCCCAATTTTGTGCATTATCCATGGCTGTGCCCTGTGTTTTCCATCCTTATCTCTGCCTCTTGGATTCCCTAGCTTCCTTTAGCTTCCTAGCCCCAGCTAAAAGTTCCACCTGTTACAGGAATCACTTCTCGATTCTGTTTAATTCTAGTCCCTTCCCTATTTAACTTGTTTAGTTGTTCACATGTTTTTCCCCCATTCGATTGTTAGCTCTTTGTATCCTCATCACTTAGCAAAGTGCTTGGCACATAGTAACACTCAATGTGAATTGACCCACTGTTGTTTGAACAGTAGAGTGGGGATGAAACAAAAAAAGACCCATTAGCAATTCAGTAAACTGCTTTATGCACTGATGCATTTCTGGTATATATCAATTTAACTACCTATAATGACTTAGCAAAACTTATTTCCCTTGTCCTCAAAGATATGTGAAGGCAATTATAGGGTGTGTGTTGCCCGTATAGTTTAACCACATACCCACTTAGATTATCAAAACATGACACATTGGGAAACATGACTATATATCTCCTTCTTGTCTACATCTTGTCCAAATTCATTCTGTCTCTCTCTCTCTCTTTCTCTCTCTCTCTGTCTTTCTCTCTCTCACCATTTATACATTGCTCCAACCCAAAGTAAAAAATAAATACATTTTAAACTTTTTACTGTTTTTTTCTTTTGCTTTTTGCTTCCCCACCTACCATAAATTACCACCCACTTTCATTATTTTCCATCCTTCCTTTTCCTTCAGATGTATAGAAACTGAGCTCAGCCAAAATGGCAAAGTAGGAAGAAGAAGCAAAGCCAAATATATATTTAGACAAAGATCTTAACATATTGCCAGACCACATAGCATAGGAAAATCCAAGGAGAAACCATGGTGAGACATCTTTCCAGCCCAAGACCATCTCCTTTAGCAGTCTCTAGGCATGTTATTACGGGTGCCAAATGGAAATAGAAATGTTTAGTTATCCGATCAACCATGCAGTTAAAACCACAGAATATTAGGTCTCCAAGTTAGGGTAAAAGATATTTCCTCTACGAATGAAGAAGAAGGAAGCTGGAGTATTTGTTGTACCAGATTCCCCCTACAACAACTCTGTGTTACCTCTGAGGAAGGCATGCAGACAACACCCAGCAGCTTAAAGCAGACTACATCTATCTATCTATCTATCTATCCACACACATACACACACACACACACACACACACACACACACACACACACACCCAAAATAGTAGAATAAGAAATTAGAAATTTAAAAACAATTTCCATCTTTTAAAAAATTAATTAAACAAGTCAAAATATAGAAACAAAACTATACTGATATCACTAATGAATATTGATGTCAACATTTAAATAAAATGTTAAGAAAGGATTTAAAGCAATGTGTCTTAAAAGTTATTATGCCAGATACTTAAGGCTTGTCCAATATTACAAAAATGGTAAATATAATTTATTACATAATAATAAAATATAATTATATGCCAAAGTATATAATTATACATAATTTTATTCATATAGTTATATTAATAAATTAAAAAAAGCTTTTGACAAAATAAAACACCCATCTCCATTACAAGGAATAGAAAAACTAGGAATAAGTGAATATTTCCTTAACATGGCATATAGCAACCTTAACAAGGTATATAATGGTAAACACAGACACATTATATATTAGGGACCCACTAATAACACTTCTGCTAGGATGGGGTAAAGCAAGAAGGTTGATTGTCACCACTACTATTTGACCTAATATAAGAAATTCTAGTCATAGCAATAAGATAGGAAAAATAATTTCAGAGAATAATCATATGTAAAGGATTAACAAAATTATTGCTTTTCAAAGATGATATGATGGTGCACTTAAAGAAATCTAGAGAGTAAATGTAATCGACAGAATTAATAACTTTAGCAAAGTTGCCAGCAAATAAAATAATTGTTTCTGCATATTGCCATCAATGCTCAGCAGAAAGAGAAACTCCATTTAAATAAAGTAGAGGGCAAGTAGAGAGACACTTACTAAGATACACAAGCAACTGTATTGATACACCAATATAATACTCCCCATAGAACATACAGACCTAAATACTCTGGGAACTATTAACACCCCCAAGGATAGGCAAAACCAATATTAAAAGATGGGTGTAACCAGATCTCAAACTACTATAAAGGAATAATCATCAAAATTATCTAATACTGGTTAAGAAGTAGACAAGCCAATCACTGGAACATGTTAAGTACATAGCATACAGAAGCAAACTTAAAAGTAGTCTGGTATTGGATAAATCTAAAGAACCAAGCTACTGGAGCTAAGAACTTATGTATAACCACTAGGAAAACTGGAAGACAATCTAGCAGAAACTAGTCACAGACCAAG
Source organism: Trichosurus vulpecula (assembly GCF_011100635.1). Lineage (NCBI taxonomy): Eukaryota > Metazoa > Chordata > Mammalia > Diprotodontia > Phalangeridae > Trichosurus > Trichosurus vulpecula. The sequence goes on along the minus strand of NC_050574.1, from coordinate 372,384,802 downwards.
ATCTCACATCATATACAAAGATGAGCTCCAAATAGACACATGACTTTGTATCAGTAAGGCAAGATTCATGACCTCGAGGATGACCATGAACATGCCTGTATGGTTCAGAATCGCAAAGTATGAAAAACTCTGTAGTAGAAGGCAGAGGAAGTACAACATTTATTTAGATACCAGTGGATCCCATCCCAAGAACAGGGACTCCAATTTGATATAGCAATAATTATATTCCAAAACCAGTAAGTCCACCTCATTGTAGCATCAAGGAAATTATAACAGAGTATTATAGCAAGGAACCAAGTCATACTGTAACCTTCTCCCCTGTTAGGGCCTTCCTGTAAACAATCACTCATGAATCCCAATTCTCAGTGCAGCACTCTTCTGCAGCTCTGTGGAACCTGGGTCTCTCAATGTCTGCTCTTCAGTGCCCTCTTGATGTCTGCTGCCTCAATGTCTTCTTGATGTCTGCTTCCTTTCAGTTCTGCTTCCCTTCAGTTCTGCTTCTCTTCAGTTCTGGTTCTCTCACACTCTGGGTTCTCCTTATATACAGTCCTAGCTACTGTCTGATTGGCTAGAACTCAGGTCTCTGATTGGCTGAATTGATGATTGACTAGAACTCAGTGTGTATACCATTGGCTCTGGTCTTAGCAACTCCTTTTAGGGCCCTGAGGGCTTCACGCCCAAATCTGCTTAGTACCTGGTAAGTAGGGGCTTTAGGCCTACTTAGAAACAAAGATATAATCAAGCTTTCCCACCTAGCCCCACCTGAGGCCTATTGAATGGATGGGAAATATCTTTGATCACATCAATACTACAGACTTAGACATTAATGCTGACACCATAAATTAGGGAAGTAAAGAATCTATGGATAGGAGAAGAATTCATAATCAAAGAAGTGATAGGGAGTATCACTGTTATGGTAATTAGGGTGGTACATTTTTGTTTTCTCTTTTAGAATGCTAAGGTAATCAAGTACCTTTGATGAGACTTGCCTAACTTTTTGTTTTCTTTTGTTTCTTTGATTGAATCAGGAGTCTTTGACCTACTTAAGAAACAAGAAAGCCTAGTTCACATGGGTTTGAGTCCCATGGTTGTGATGCCCTCTGACCCTGAGAAGGTTGGGGTTTTCTTTTGGGGTTCTCACTCACTGGAAGAGTGTCATGTGATTTGACCAGAGAAGACTCTCGGTAGTCATTGTTAAGAGCCCCCTACCTTTGAAAACTCAGATGTTGGCGCTTCTCTTTTTGGTAACTATGTTTATGATATCTTGATCATACAAAGCCTATCTGTTGATCTGTTTGCAGTTTCTTTTTATATTTGCTCTGAAGTTCAAGGTGCTGGCTTTTTTCCCCTGAACAAAGTGAATGACATATGTATGTTTAATTAAACTGAGATTGTTAACCCCTTAAAGTTGTTTTTCTTAGAAAAGCAGATCAAAGAACCTGTGCTAGCAGCCCTCCTGTGTGCCGGTGTTATTGGCCTTACACAGCCACAGTAGTGGCAAGTAGCATTGGTGTTACAATCACAGACAATAAAATGGATTACTTTGACTACTTAAAATTAAAAAGTTTTTGTGTAAACAAAAGCCATTTAGCTAAATTATAAGGGAAACTGGTCCAAAAAAAAAAATCTTTTTTTTTTTTGCTGATGGGGTTTTCATATCCAAAATATAAGGATTTGTTTATAATCTATAAAAATAAAATTATTTCCCTAATTAATTGTCAGAAGATACAGGTCATTTTCAGAGGAGGAAGTATAAGCTATTCCCAGGCAGGTGAAAAATACTCAAAAAACCCTAATTTCTGAAATGCAAATTAAAGTAATCTTTAAGTACTAATTTATACACTTCAGCAAAGTTGACAAAAAAGGGAAGATTACAAATACTGGAAGGGTTGTGGGAAAATAATCTCATTAATGCCCTGTTGGTGAAACTATAAATTGGATCAACCATTCTAGAAAGCAATTTGGAGCTATGCCATCAAAGTGCTAAACTGCCATGGTAACCTAGTAAATACCAATATTAGGCTTCTCTCCCAAAGAGATCAAAGAATGAGGGAAATGATCCATATGTAATCGTGCACACATGCGCGCACGCACGCACCCACACACACACACACACACATATGATTGCTCTTGTAAAAGAACAAGGGTGGAGAACCTGGACATTGAGACCAGGTGTGGCCTTCTAGATCCTTGGGTGTGGCCTTTTGACTGAGTCCAAGTCTTACGAAAAAATCCTTTCATTAAGGGATTTGTTCTGTGAAGTTTGGATTCAGTCAAAGGGCCTACCTTAAAGACCCAGAGGGCCACATGTGGCCTAGAGGTTGAAGGTTCCCCATCCCTTAACTAGATAATAAAAGGGTGCTCATCAGTTGGGGAATGGTTGAATAAATCGTGGTACATAAATATAATTGCATACTATTGTGATGAAAAAAAATGATGACAGGTATTGTTTCATAGAAACCTGGGAAACTAATGCAGAGTGAAGTGAGTAGTAGTACAGCCATCAATACAATAAAAACAAATAACTCTGAAAGACTTAGGAACTCTGCTAAACTCAACGGCCAACCATTATTCCAGAGGACCAAGGATGAGGCATGCTACCTGCCTCCTGATAGAAGTGATTGACTTAGTGTACAGAATGAGATGCATATGTTTTGGCTACAGCCAATATGGAGATTTATTCTGCTTAACATGGCTGTCTCAAAGGTTTTTTCTTTTTTCTTTTCAATGTTGATGTTAGATGAGAAAGTATGAAAATAATTTTTAAGTCAAAAAATTACTTTAAAAAGGTGTTGAAACAATCAGCAAAGCTGATTGAGAGGAACTAATAGCTGAGGCTCTTCATATCACTTGCTGGTCAGCTGAGTATGGAATGAGCTCCAGATCCTCTTGGATACTTCTTGGACACGGATGAACAATTCAGGTAAGGGAGCTTTGCAACTAGTTGCAAACTTTGCAACTTAAGCAACTAGGATTGTCTTCAATCCATATCCTTGTTGGCTGATATCTTGCTTTTGACTAAGTAAATTCCATTAACTGTTGAGTGACCAATAGATATTTATTTCAGTATTGAACCTAAACACTACCAGAGGACCAGCCTTAATCAGGCCTAGTTGGGAATAGAGGTTCTCTAATCATATGATTACATCATGAAATTATAATGGAATTTTGAGATCCTTCTAGTAAATCCAATAATAGTCCATGTCCAAAGGGCTTTTTAGACAGATCCATATTGATCTTACAGTTAATGCCACATTTTAGTGCAATGGTTCCCAACTTTATCTTTATTGACAAATTAGTAAGATGGTATTGCTGGGTAGTATAATGTTTGTATATAGAGGTCAAAACAAACATACCTTCAGAAAGTCAGAGGGAACAAAGGAGAGGAGAGGTGCCAGAAGTTATCAGCATTTCTTATTGCTTCCAACTGTACCTCCCTCTTTAATGGAAATACCTTTGAAATAGAGATAGCTGTCCAATGGGATACCAGCAGACTTTTCCATGCCACCTCACTAGTCTGGACATTTATTCCATGGTTCAGGGAATTTCATGCTGTCATTTTGAATTAATATGTGCTTCAAAGGGGAATTTTTCTGGCTGCTTCTGCATTCACCCCATTCCCAGCAACCAGAGAAAGATTTAGAGCAGGATTTCAAATGTTCATAAAAAATAGGTGAAGGGAAAACTGCATGTGTTCGGTGGCTTTGACCCTACAATTATCCAAGCATAGATGAAAATCCATTAGTTGATTATAATCGACCCATTTAGGAACTCCATTCTTATGTGGGTAGAGTTGGTATAAGGCAGCAGGACATTTCTGTGTAATGATATAACTACTTGCAATGACATAACTACTTATAAGTCGAATCTGCTCTGATGTAAAAATGCATTTTTCTTCTTATCACACTTAAACATATTTCTTTTCTTGATTCAGACCAAGATCAGAGGTGAAAGTATTACAGTTTATTTTTAAGAATTATTTTTGGGAAATGGATTTTTCAAAAAAAAAAATCTATTTATATGTAAACTTTTCTGCCCAGTGTTTTAGAAATATTTTCAGTTAAAATAAAAACCTAGAGCATAAATTTAATCGGATTGATTAATTTGTCTGATTTTCACAAAGTTTGATTAATTCAAACACTCCAGGGAGTTTAGTTCAACCTGAATAATGTATCTATGTTTATAGATTTTCTATCTGAGTCCAATAACGTTCATTATTTGTAATCATCAAAAATAGAGGACTATTATTTCTTGTAGGTGTCATACTCTACTGCAGAAAACTACATTATGCAGTAGTTCATAGGACCATAGACGGGAGCTGGAATTATCAAGGTCCTTATTATGTAGCTGAAGAAAGTGAGGTTAGAGAGGTTAAGTGTATTGCCCAGGGTTACACAGTAAATGTCTGAGACATGGTTTGACTCTAAGTTTAGCACCCTATCTACCACTCCATGCTGCCAAGTTCTTAGTCACTGTATGATTAAGTCACATTGAGTGACTCTAAAGATACTTAGAGATAGGGTTAATCATTCTTCTGGTTCACTTCCTTTATTTAGCTCCACAAGTTTCAAGGAAATATACTTTTTTTTTGAGCCAAATGGTCCATTTTGGGTAGACCATAGGCTCATCCTTTTTGCATTTTCTCTGCATAGAAATATAGGTCTAGATCTGGTTCCATTTAGTCTGTTGTCTTCATTTTATAGATGAAGAATCTGAGATCCAGGGATCTTAAGTGTCTTGCCCGATGTTGAAAAGTCAGTATATTTTCACTACGTGAAGTAATTGTTACACCATTATAACAGAATGAATTCCTTTCCTATACGGTTTGAACTATAGATAGCTGCTGAGGTTCATTCCAGCTCTCAAATTCTGAGATTCTTTGATTAAAATTATGTTAATCTGTTCATTTTCCAACCTACTTATATAAATAAAAATGGATTGACCTCTTATGAGACTAGTCATGAAAGAATTTCCTTTTAATATAGCTTAGCTTGTGAAAAAGATCACAAATGTATAAAATATTTTATTTTCCATATGAGATTTCTAGTTTTTATTTCTAACACTGGTTTATCCTATTTATCCTATTTATTTCTCTATTTTTTCACACAGCATTTTATCATTTGGAAACAAGCGTATTTTTTATTGTGTATATTTTTTACTTTTCTGAAAAGCCTTTATTAAAACAAACCAGAATTTAAATAATCACTCTATCTTTCACCCTAGAGGAAAATGAATATGGATACATGCTAATAGTCCAATAAGTAAAACAAAAACAAAAAAGTGGTTAATTCACTGGAGTTTCATAAAATGTGAATTGTATTTCAATCAGTGGTGAACCTGCTTTAACATTCTTGAATATAAGTAGAATGTTTCCTTTAATGATTAGCAGTAAAGTGAAGATGGCATTTTAGTTCTAAAGGTTTGGGGGTGGCATATACAAATAGAAATTGTATACTGAATTACTTATGTAATCTGAAATATCCAAACATTCTAAGTTTTGCTGATTAAATTCCTAAGCAGGAACTTGCTTGAACTTTTCAACTCTCAGTACTAGAAGAAGAGAAAAAACAAAAACAGACGGTATTGCTGCCATTTCAGTTGAAGAAATGTGTAACCTATATATCTCTCTGACTGGGAGAAACATACACTGAAGATAATTTGACTTGACAAGACCATGGTCTAAAATTTAATGGTCTGAAATTTGAAAGTAAATTTCACTTTACCATGGAAGAGGAGTTTCTCCTGAGACAAGTTAGCAAAGACATTGGAGGTTTGGGCAGTTTATCCACAGTTGGTGCACTATTCCATTTGAAGGAGTTTGAGAGAGACAGAGGGTAGAAGATATGGCTGATGTTTGAGCAGTATTTCCCAGAATTCCAATGGAATAGTCACAGCCCTAAAGAGCAGTAGGTCTAAGCTCTTACAGATGGTAAAATGACTGTCTCTCCTTCCCCATTTCTTAACCTCTGAAGAGCAAATGTCAAATCCAAATTTTTCGTGTTCTTTGAAGTTTTTCCTCTTTTACATATCTGTTTAATTAGTACTAATGTCAACTTAGATTAGTCATAATGGCTCCTGGCTTGCTGGTTTTGTTATTTTTGAATTTTTAAAAGAGGGATAGTGTTTAGGCAAGGTATACAGATGAAAAAGAAAGGGAGGACATGGACCTGCTTTATCTGAACAGTGAATTTGCATGTGTGTGTGATTTGGAATATTTCTTTCACTATTCTGCTCTATACTTGCTCAGAGGAACCCCTCCATGGGGCAAAGACTCATACCCACCTTCCAAATATGGGCGGCTAGAAGAGAGGAAGTGAGATTCTGCTACCTCTTTCTCAGAAGTTCAGCAGGTGAATGTTTGCTCTTTAAAGACACATTGTTACATAATAAAATAGGGTTATTTGTGCCTATGTTTAAAATAGGAAAATTAAAAGGAAATGGAATGGTTTCAGAAACTTCTGAAAAATAGAATGGCACCCTATTCTTTCTTTCTTGGGTTCAAATATTCCTAACAACAGCTACACATAAAAGTGGGTATTGCATATATAGATTGAACAATGCAGGGAAAAGAATTACCATTTTCTGACAATTCTACTTAAATTAATTTAATTATTCAGTACCATACTAACCAAACTACCAAAAATTATTTTATAAAGCTAGAAAAAATAATAATATTCATCTGGAAGAACAAAAGGTCCAGAATATCAAGTAAATTAATGAAAATAAAGGCAAGGTAAGGTGGTCTAGCCATAGCAGATGGAAAACTGTATTATAAAGCAGCAATCGTCAACTACCTGGTATTGGTTAAGGAATAGAAGGCAGATCAGTGGAATAGGTTAGGTACAGAAGACACAGTAGTCAATGACTATAATAACCTAGTATTTATAAACCGAAAGACTCCAGTTTCTGGGATAAAAATTCACCATTTGATGAAAATTTATGGGAAAGCTGGAAAGTAGTATGGCAGAAAATTAGGCATAGACCAACCTCTTACACCGTGTGCCAAAATTAAGTCAAGATAGGTATACATTATATATAAAGGGTGATACTATAAGCAAATTAGGAGAGCAAGGAATAGTTTACCAGTCAGATCTATAGAGAAGAGAAGAATTTGTGACCAAACAAGAGATGGAGAACATTATGAAATGCAAAAGATTAATTTTGATTGCATTAAATTAGAAAGTTCTTTCACAAACAAAACCAATGCAGCCAAGATTAGAAGGGAAGCAGAAAATTGGGAAAGAATTTTTACAACCAATATCTCTGATAAAGGCCTCATTTCTAAAATATGTAGGGAACTGAGTCAAATCTATAAGAATACAAGTCATTCCTCAATTGATAAATGGTCAAAGGATATGAAGAGGCAGTTTTCAGAGTAAGAAATTAAAGCTATCTATAGTCATATAAAAATGATCTAAATCACTATTGATTAGAGAAATGCAAAGTAAAATAAATCAGGTACCATATCACACCTATCAGATTGGTTAACATGACAATGATAAATGTTGGAGAATATGTGGGACAACTGGAACACTGATGCATTGTTGGTGGAGTTGTGAACTGATCTAACCATTCTGGAGAACAATTTGGAGCTATGTCTAAAGGGCTATCAAACTGTGCATACTCTTTGACTCAGCAATTCCACTTCTAGCTCTGTATCCCAAAGAGATCATAAAATTTGGAAAAGGACCCACATGTACAAAAATATTTATAACAGCTCTTTTTGTGGTGGCCAAGAATTGGAAATTGAGGGGATACTCATCAGTTGGAGAATGGCTGAATAAGTCATGGCATATGAATTTAATGGAATACTATTGTTCCATAAGAAATGATGAATGAGCAGACTTCAGGAAAACCTGGAAAGACTTACATGAACTGATGCTGAGTAATGTGAGCAGAACCAGGAGAACATTGTACACAGTAACAATAACATTGCATGATGACCAAATCTGATAGACTTAGCTCTTGTCAGCAATGCAATGATCTAATTCTAGAAGACTCATGATTGAAAAATGCTATCCACATCCAGAGAAAGAACTATGGAGTCTGAATGCAGATTGAAGCATCCTATTTTCTCTTTGTTGTTGTAGTCGTTTCTTCTTCCTCATGGATTTCCCTTTGGTTTGAATTCTTCTTTACAACCTGACTAACATGGAAATATGTTTAATATGATTGTACATGTATAGCCCATATCAGATTGCATGTTGTCTTGGGGAGGGGGAATAGAAGGGAGAGGGAGAAAATTTAGAATTCAAAATCTTATTGGAGTGAATGTTGAAAACTAAAAATAAATAAACAAAAAATAAAAAAGAATTATCATTTTCTCCAATGTTATGAAACTATCACTAGTGACTTTTATCTAAATGTCTATAAATGGTTATATCAAATGTAATTCCAGACATTTGCATATGATAAATTGCAACAACAATGTTACTAGTGGCTGCTGTGGCAGTGTGAGACCAACAACACCAGCACACAGGAGGGCTGCTAAGACAGGTTCTTTTATCTGGTTTTCTAAAGAAAGCAACTTTAAGGGGTTTACAATCTCACTTTAATTAAACATGCATATATCATTCACTTAGTTCAGGGGAAAAAGTCAGCACCCTGAACTTAAGAGGAAATACAAACAGATTTACAAGCAGAAATTATATAAACAAAGCAAATAACACAAATCAGTAGACAGGACTTTTGTCTGTTCATAGCAATACATACGTAGTTACCAGAGAGAGAAGCACCAACATTTGGGTTTTCAAAGCCAGGGTTGACTTAATGGCTACCCAAAGTCTCATCTGGTGAAATCACAGGAACGCTCTTCCAATGAGTGAGCCCCAAAGCAAAATGCTAACCTCAGAGCATATCTACATTTCTTCAGGGTCAGAAGGTGTCACAACCATGAGACTCAAACTCATATGACTTAGGCTTTCTTGTGACTTAAGCAGGTCATCAAAAACTCTTGATTCAATCAAAGACTCTTGATTCAATCAAAGGCAAGGCTCAATCAAAGGCACTTGGTTGCCTTAGTGCTGAGAAGCACTCCGAAAGAAAAAAACAGAGAAAAGTTCCACTTTGCTTGCCATTACATAAATCCAAATACATTTGGAAGCCAGTGGCATCCAAAATATTCATCACCTCTGCAACAAAGAGAGGTATGAGCCTTTGAAACAATATGAAGACATTGTTAACCACCACCACCACAACAACAAACTATAGAAAATATCTTATATCTTTAAACATGGCACCTTGAGTTTTTTAAACCACCAGAAAGCTTGAAAATCTGCATATGCCTTGAGCCAGACAATTGTGACACCATAGCTGGATGAAGAGTCTTAAGAAAGGTATGTAAATATATACATACTTAGACAGGAATTTATTATTCAGAAGTTGTTTCAGTCATGTCTGATTCTTCATGACCCAATTTGGGGTTTTCTTATCATGGATACTGGAGTGGCTTGCTATTTCCTTCTCCATCTCATATTTCCTTCTTCATCCCATTCTTTTAAAATGAAGAAACTGAAGCATACAAGGTTAAGTAATTTGCTCTGGATCACACAGCTGGTAAGTGTCTGAGACCAGATTTGAACGTAAGAAGATGAGACTTCCTGACTTCAGGCCCAGCTCCACCTAGGTGCCCCACAGTCAGGAAGACTGGAATTCAAATTTGGCCTTAGGCACTTACTATCTGTGTGACTCTGAGCAAGTCACTTAATTTCTGTTTGCTTTAAAATAGCTGTAAAATAATAATAGCATTTATCTCAAAGGTTAGTTTGTGAGAACTGAATAAGATAATATTCCTAAATTGTGCTTAGCACAGTGTCTGGCATATAGTAGGCACTATAAATTCTTATTCTCTCTTCTTTTCCCCTATATAAACAAGAGAGAGAAAAAAGAAATAACAAATGAAAGCCCATATTTTGTCCTATTGTTATAATATCTCCCTTTTATTATTTACTTTAAGAAAATACTTCTAATCATTCTTAAAATACTTCTAATCATATATATACACATATGTATGTGTATATATATACACATATGTATGTATATATATACACATGTATGTATATATATACACACATGTATGTATATGTATATATATACATACACATATATATGATTTTTGATTTTGACAAATTCAAACATGAACATTCTCCCACACAAGAATAGCAAAAAAAGTTTGGAAATTCCTGGAACTTCTCTCAGTTCCTGATGTTTTTTCATCCTGCAATATCCCTCCATGGTACCTAGTCCCCATCTTTTAGGGAACAGGCCTGGAGCAGCCATGCTAAAGACTTTGCTATGATAGCCAAGTGGGTAACCCTTTTCTTCTGCATCCTTTTTAGTTCTATTTTATGTTTTGTCTTTCCCCATTAGAATGTAAGCAGCTCCTCAAAGGCAACGATTGCTTTTTGTTTGCTTGCATTTCTATTCCCGGTACTTAGCGCAGTGTCTGGCAATAAATGTTTGCAATTCGTGTACCTCCATATGAAACCACAAATCTTTATGACATACAGCTTGTTTTTTAAAGTATATAATGAAATCAATAAGTTAGTTTCAAAATTATTCTCCCAGTTTATCTCCCTTTTGAACTTCCTTTAGTTCTATTGTACATTAAAAAAATATTTCAATGACACTTTTGGAGGGGGGAGCATTACAATCACTAGTACCTCCCCCCAAACCTTTCCCTTAAAGCATAGTTGAGCAAAACTAATCTGCAAATTGGTAGTATCCAAAAATGTATGTCTCATTCTTCACCTCTCTTGTTAGGAGGTGTGCAACGCTTCATCATAGTGCACTGAAATTGTAGTTCCAATAATTTCTTTCTATAAGTTAGACTCTATCTTATATAAGACTTTGGAACTTTGGACATTCTAATACATATCCACATTTATTTCCTTCCCCCCACCAAGAAACATTTCTCTTTGATCTATTCTAATCCTCTTCAGGTTTTGTGACAAGTGGAAGAAATAGCATATAGGAAAAGTTAACGTTGTGGGTCACAGTGGTTGGTGGTGACTTTAGTTTTTAATCTGATTATTTATTCATGATAATGGTTATTATATTTAGTTCAGTCAGAATGTTAAGTTAGAATTTCATTTAGATTCCAATTTTCCCCCTTTTGAGAGCCAAGGATAAGAATTGATTACTAAAAGGGGAAAGGATATAGAGATGTAACTTGAAATAAACAGGAGGTATTTGTTATGTAAAAAGCAACCCATTTATTTTGACTATGGGTCTTAAAATCAGACTTTGATCTGACAGGCTAAAGTTTCTTCAAAGATTAACTGGCCTTCTTTAAAAGTACATCAGTTTCCTCTTAGGCAGATATTTGCATAGCAGTGAGCTGGGTGTTTATTGCTGCAAATCATTTGCTGGTCTGTAGATTTCCTTAAGAAATTCTGCTGACATCATTGATTCTTTTCTCAGATTCCTTTCCTACCGTCTCCCTCTCCTCTCTCACTTTCTCCTTCTCTCTAGTTCATTCAGGTAATTGTTATTCAAAATCAAATCAACTTTTCTTTCTTCAGTGACAGTGAACAAGAAACATTTTCATTTTTCTGTTTTCCTGAAGGACCCCGAGTTGGCTGTTAATTCTTTGTTCTGTTATGACAACATCTAAAAAGAAGTCTGCATATATTGATCTTTGCAGGTAAGAGGTACATACTTATTAAAACACTGGAGTATGCAATGATCTGGGAACTATGTGAAAACCACCACAGCAACACCCTTTCTTTCTAAAGTTCAAGTCTTAAATTTTGATTTTTTTAAAGCAGTTTCAGAAATTCAAGACTGAAATTCAAGCTTGTCAGAAAGAATTTAAAAAGTACTTTTTATTTGTAGAAAAATGGGTTAATATTTAAGGATGGCTTAGAGGAAAAATAATTTTTTTTAATCTACTGAGAAACAACATCCAGATGTCATGTTTTACTGTGTGTTAGAGATCTTTAGCTCTTGGGAGAAACATTCTTATTACTTCTCTTTGTATAGGTTTCCTTTATTTCAGAATTTTTGAGAGTTATGTTTTTTCCTTGACTTTGTGTTACTGTTTTAAAGCTTTTCCCCTCAATAACTTTCTGTCAGTTATTTTTCTTTTATTGGTGGAAAAAAGAGGTTTAAGTTACTGTTTAAGGAAAACTTGATCAGGGCATTTTAAAATTGGTTGCTTAGCCTTGTAAGAAGAGATTATGTAAGTTTTCTGTGCTAGGTATAAGGAATGTAAACAATTCTGACTTGGAGGACATTTTGAACTGTTCCTGATCCATAGAAGGTACCTTTATATGTTTAGCTGAGTCTCTGAAAATAAATCTGCACTGGCTGAAATTTCCCCATGAAATTTAGTTATATTTACTACATCTGCTTTCTTTCATATTTTGCCTAAAGGCATTCTCATACATACTCCTATTTATTTCCTTTTTTCCCCCTGAGAAACATTTCCCTTAGATCTATTCTAATCCTTTTTTTACGCCTTTTTTTAACTTGAACAGGTTATGAAATTTACAAAAATTAGTGTGCTCTTGATTTATTGCGTAATTTAAGATAGAAGTTGTCTCCTGTTTTGTACCTCCTCTAAGTTCAGACCTCAAGATTCCCCTTTGCCCCATTTTTTCATTTTACTTAAAAATGATCTTTTTTCTGTTACTAAGAGAATCTTAGAAAAAAGAACAAAAATTGCTAAAACTATCCTTTTGACTTAAATATATATATATTTATAAGGGTGTGTGTATGTGTGTGTATAATTTATGTATGCATGCATGTATGTATATATGTATAAAACAATGAGTAACCATATACTGAGAAAGGGGGAAGAGAAATAAAGAAGAAGGTAAATTAATTTTCTTTGATTGCTGGCGCAGGTGCCAGACAAAATTATCCTATTTATAATTGGCATCACATATGAAAATTGAGTGCTCGTAAGACATTAAGCATCACAGAGCTGCACTAGTAAAAATAAGGACAAAATAGCTGTCACTCCTAAATTTAAAAAGAAATTCTTAGTCACGGAAGTTTGAACATGGTGTAGCCAATACCACAATGATAATAATAGACTGAAATGTAGAAAAATCTAATAAAAAAGAAAAAAGCAACCAGCTATTTATTTTATTTTCAAGTTGTCATCCAGAAGTTAATTGCCTTTTTTTTCTTCTCCACTGTACTTAATGCTTAGGTTTTAGAGTTTTTCCCCACTGAGTTGTGTGGCCACAGCCTTGGGTTGCTTATGTAAAATAATGATTCTATAAAGACTTCATTCCATCTCTTTGTTTTTTCCCACTGAAAGAAACAAAAACTTGTAGTCATTTTGTTAAAAAAATATTCTCTACTTCCCTCTTCTGACATTTCTAACTGTTATTGATGGTTCTCTTTAAGAATAGGTAGGCATTGCCAGGTATTATACCTTTAATCCTAGCTGTTGTGGAGAATGGCACTGGCAGATCTCTTGAGCTCCAGAATTCTGAACTTCAGTGGGCTATGTCTATCAGATTTCCACACTTAAGTTCATCAGTAATATGGGGTGGGTGGTCTCCCTCTTCCCCCACTCAGTTGGAACCCAACAGGTTGCCTAAAGACAAATGAACCAACTCAGGTCTGAAATAGTGCAGGTCAAAAGTTCCCAAGGGAATCAACGGTGAAATAGAGCCATGAATAGTAGCCTAAGCGTTTCTAGCCTGGATGAAACAGGGAGATCTAGTATTTAAAGCTAATGAGAGATAGGGCTAACATAGATGTCTTGTGAACATTGAAAGGTTTCATATTAGTTGTTCTCTTCTAAGATTTTGTTTTCTTTTTGATTCTTTCTTGCTCATCAACAAGAAAAATTTGTGCAAGGAGAATCAACATGGTATAGCACAGACCACCAAATAGTTACATTTTCTAAAGTAAGTTACAAAAAATGTCAAGCATTTGAAAGTTCCTTTCCTGCTGTTCTATCCCATTAATTTATTGGAATTAAAGAGCAATGCTTTGACTTTCTTTGATAAGTGTTTGGAATAGGCCTTAGGCTGGTCTCCTGTTAGTTGAAATTCCATTTTAGAACAGAATGAGAAACTTGTAGGTCATTCAACAGTTACCAGATAAGGCTTACTTAGCTAGAAAGAGCTTTGCGTACATTAAAGTACTATATAAATACTAGCTGTTATATGGAAATACATCTACATCTGGAACGAGTGTGATAATTCATGTGGTCTTGAAACAGTCACCATTTTTTAAGATCCTCAATTGTCCACATAAGTGGGTATTTTTGTGTCTCCAAGTCAGCAGAAAACTACTCAATTGAGCCAGAGGCTACCAGGAAGATATGTGAAGGGCAGCACAAATTAAACTTTGTGTCCCTGGGCCAATCAAATTCCAGGGACAATATTTCTCGCTTTTCAGAGAAAAAAACTAGCTTGACTTGCATGGGGAAAGGGCTAGGATATTTTTCACACTACCTTTCTACCCCTTACCAAAGATCTTAAGATCTTCTAGTAGAATTTTCAATACTTAGATGATTTTATGGCTGTAACTAGATAACCCCAATCTTGTTGATTGGAAGATCCTGGAATAAGGATCTAGGGATATATAAACCTTATGAGGTCAGAACCAATGGAAGAATTTTGCTGAAGCCTCCCACTGCGTATAGGTTTACATGCCACGTCAGCACCCATCAGTGGCATCCTATGCTCTTTGAGGATCCATGTCAAAATGCAGTCCATCTTGCTAGACAAATCTTATTGGAGACTGGATCTAAGATATTGCTGGATTGGTGACTCCTTGCCCTTTGGTAGTTGGTTTGTTTGTTTGGTATCGAAGCTTCCTATGGCTGTTGGGTAGGTAGACATCTGGGCTGTGCAATTAGATATAATGGTGCAAGGTGTTGATTGGCACAGGCAAACCTCTTGCACTGAGATATGAATGTACCATTTTACCATTTGGGGCCAGGTTGGAGGCCACTTGGGTTAGGTGGGTGCTCCTGCTGGCACAAGGAGCCCAGTTTGGCAAGAATAGTTGCCTCATCTTTATGGAGATTACAAGGTCCTATACTCTGAACAACATGGCATCACTGTTCCAAAGTCCAGATTCATAATGAATTCACTTCCCTCTTCTGTTGTAATGATTCCAACCTAGTTAATTAGATCTTCCAAGGGCAAAGGATGCCATTGGTGGGTGCTGACATGGCACATAAACATCTGTATACAGTGGGAGGCTTCAGCAAAATTCTTCCATTGGTCCTGACCCCATAAGCCTCTGGTTATCCATTCCTGTCCTCTTGAAGATCCAGACCACTTGGCCACCACCTCTACAAACAGTACAGATGAAGATCATCTTTGTCCCATCCCTGAGGGCTCTCTCATAGAGCAGCCACATGGTCTAGAGCTCAACTCACTGGGGATGTTTGCCTATGACTCTGATTCCCTATGTTTTCTTCTATTACTCTATTAATAGCTGCTGAAGTCCATGTGTATGCTTCTTTTAGAGTGGATAGAGCCCGCTGATAAACCATGAAAAATGGTATTGCTTGAGAGTGAGTTCCATATAGGTGAGACCCATTTGACCAGTGGATGAGGCAAGTTTGTAGGGTCTGGACTGGAGGCCTTAGTTTTTAACATAGCCACAACCTGTTTGTAAACAGGGGACCTTGATGGAAATTTCAAGTGTACATTTTCATTCCATCCATACTGTTTGCCTGGGCTGAATTTCATATCATGATTTTATTAGAAGCCCAATAGGGCTTTCTTATCAACTCATATTTAAGAAGCTATGACCAAAGCTTCCAGGAGAGGATGTCACCCTCTCTTGCTCACCTAAAGAAAAATGGACTTATTACCTCTTCTCTCTATCCCCAGAGCACCTAATTTCCCTGACAGTACTATTTGTGCTTTCTACTAGTTTCCCAATCTCCACAAATTTCACCATTTGATTAGCCCATACCTATGTAGCTATGCGAGAGAGGGAGACCCATAGCTAAAGCCTAAAGCCATTGGGTGGTGCTCTGCCATCTCATTGTCACTTAGGCTGGTTGGTCTTAGGGTGTGTGTAGGTATAGATAGATGTAATCTTTTAAACCTATTTCCTTTAGGAACTTCACTCTCTCCCCATTGGGGAGCTTTTTGCAATGTCAATCCGTCCTAATAAGACCAGTTACATACAACTTCTCATCTTAGTCACCTTAAAAGGCACAAAGGCACAAACTGGCCTTACAAAAGTGATGCAGAGAAACATCTGGATTTGAGACCATACTTCTTGTCAAAGGCTTATCTACTCTGATGTGCTAATCTCCACCTCCATCAGCAGAGCTACATTAGCTGCCCTTCATATTTCATTGCATAGTCCTAATAAACTGAGAATCTCATCTCCAGTTGCCAAATGAACTGGACCAGTTTGCTTTCAGTTATATTATGCTAACTGTCCAGGACTGCTATTGCACCACAGGCAGTAATGACCAGGGAAACTGTGTGGTGGCACACTCCTGTAATCTTAACTATTAGAGAAACTGAAACTAGTAGATCTCTTAAACTCAGGAGTTCTAAGCTTTAGGGGGTTATGTAGATCATGAGAACTGAAGAAGTTTTGGCAGTAATGTGGTCATGGTAGTGATGGTGGAGGGGTACCAGCTTGCTTAGGGAGAGGAGAACCAGCCCAGGTCAGAAAGGTCAGAATCAGTCTAGGTCAAAGTTTCTGAGCTGTACCGTTCAAGCTTGTAGCCCTTGCCTAAACAAAAGGGGGAGGTCTAGTTTTAATTTTTTAAAAAAACTTTAAAGACCCAAGCAGGGCATAATGGAACTCGTGTTTTCTTTAGCCTCCAAAGCATCATCTTCTAGTATGAACCCAGGTAATTGCTTCCCATCAATGGGAAACTGCTCCCTGTTCCACTGAGAGAATTTTCCATATACTACCAGAAGGATCTTTGCCACAGAATACCAGATTGCCATATCTAGCCATCCAATTATCCCATGCTCCATATTTGCATCAGCCTTATCCACTTCAACTCTGATGTGAGCTAAGATGTTATCTCACTCTTATTATAGTCTGTCTCAAATGTTAGAAACAGGCCCAAGTCAGGGCAGTACCTTAGTAACCTAGGTTCAGTTTTGGAATGAAATGAAATATTTGTGGGTCATTCAACAATTGACAAAAGTATGTTTACTTTACTATGGCATAGAAAAGATATTTAACAAGGACCCTTCAGTTTTTAGCTTGGGTAGTCACAGCCCACCTCTTCTTCTAAAAATTCTCCTTATAGGTCAAGGTGTGGTGAATGTCCTAAGATATCTGTCAATCTGGAAGGCCCTAACTCCCCATGGACTAAGGAACTTTTATGCCCCTAGATGGTCACAAAGGCAAGTCAGTATGGCTAAGGTTATTAGGAAGCTGTGTCTCAGAGGCAGATTTTTTGTTTTGAGGAAAGGGAGGCAAACTAGCCTAGGGAAAGGAGTTAAAATGTCTCTCCCATGACAATAAGTTATTCTGGGACTGTTGGTGTACCTGATTTAGACTACCATTAATGCACCAATGTTTTGGATCAGACATGAATGTGTAGAGAGTTTTAAGTAGGAGAAAATAGTCAATGACTGATTGTAGGCATTCGTTTGAGGTATATAATTCTAATAGATCATTTTTCCTTCTGGCCTGCTCATTAATTCAGTCACTGTGCATTCTACTGTAAAGACTCAAATATTGAATGAAGTTAATAGCTCACATGGGGTAAGAGGAAAGGAATTAAAATGTATATAGTACCTACAATATGCCAGGCACTGTGCTAGACACATGGCACTTTAAGGTTGCAAAATTCTTTGTATACTTATTATTTGATTCTAGTGCCAGCATTTCATAAATTAATATCTCAAAGAGCTGTTAAATCATAGGTTTTCTCCCTTTCTGACCCTACACAGATAGCAACTCCTCTAGTACTTAAAAGATGGACTTCCAAAGTTAACGTGGCTAAAAAATTTACCCTGTGGCCATCCAGGTGATAAGCTAGTGGTACATCCTAGAGTAATAATTGTTGCTTCTACTTCCACTATCAATTTATGCTTAAGAGTTTTAGGTGTAGAGCATTTTCTTCCCAACCCTATAAGTAGGGAGGGCCATGTTATTCTTTTTAAGGTAATAACAACTCGCATTAACATTTACAAAGCATTGGGGCAGCTAGGTGGCACAGTGAGTAGAGCACCAGCCCTGGAGTCAGGAGGACCTGAGTTCAAATCTGGTCTCAGGCACTTGACACACTTACGAGCTGTGTGACCTTGGGCAAGTCACTTAACCCCAATTGCCCTGCCTTCCCCCCTCCAAAAAAAATAACCAAAACATTTACAAAGCATTTTCCTCTCAACAACCCCATGAGGAAGGCAGAGAATATAGTACTCCCCTGTTTTCTTACAGATGATTTACAATTGAATTTCAGACAATTAAAATGATTTGCTGAGTGTGATAAAATCACAAGCATCAGAGATGGGATTTGAATCCATGTCTTCTGGTGCCACATTCAGTCAGTGCTCTTTCCAGTTTTTCCTTGAGAAAACTGAGAGGTACAGCAGATATTTCCCAGTTTGGATTCTAATTCCCAGGAACATAGAATAATAGATTTAAGAGCTTGAAAAGATTTTAGAGACCAATAGACTCAACTCCCTCATTTTACAGAAGAAAAAATGAAATCCTAGAGAAGTAGAATGTCTTGCCCAGGCTCATACAGTGAGGGAATTTCTGAGGCAGACTTTAATTCCTCTATTATAGCCCTTTAGTAGTATTCCAAACTTTACAAGAGCTTCAGGGAGAAGGTCATGTGTTGAGGATCAAATGTATAATTTGGTCTCATTTACTGGAATGTAGCCAATAGCTTAAACCAACAATCTCCTTAGCTCAAACAGCTACCAACCCTGCCTTAAATTCCCATGGAACTTTTAATCAGACCTCTTCCTCTATTTCTAGCTCTAAATTCCTGTGGTATGCAACTCTGGCTATCAAGATCCAGCAAAAGTATTTAAAGGAAATAAAATAGTATGTTTTAAAGCTCATGGACTTATTAGTGTAAAAGTGGTTCTTAGGAAACACATAGGTGGTGGAAGCCATGAATTCTGAGGGGTAGGTATAGAGGAAGTGAATTCTTAGCAGAATTAGGTTTGGGGGAAAAGCCTGTGGTGCTACAGTATAAAGTTTCATATTTTAGTTCAGGAATACACATGCACCAAATTTTAGGTTAGTTTTTATAGGAAGAAATTAAATGGAAGTAATATAAATGGCACAAGAGAAAGCAATGCAGAAGATAAGAAATGGGATGTTTTACCTTTTTATTCCTGTTACATTATAGAGATTCAAATTCAGGCCATGTAAAATGAAGTAGTCCAAATCATAGTAGCCCAATTCACATAATGAAATAACAGATGCCATTTTTCCCTATAGCTTCAGCTACAGGCTTAGGAAAATGGAAAAATAAGAACAATTTTTCATTTTCCCCTAAATGCTAGTTTTTTTAATGAATTTAGCCTCAAGGTATGTGTTGTTCAAGGGGAGAGAGCATGAGTGAGGTGGTCTACATAATTTTCTTAGAACCGATGCAGAGGATTAGTTTTAAAATTCATTCAATCATCTTTCAGATAGAATTGAAAGAGGTCTACTGTAACATGCCTGGGAATTATCACTTCAAAAATAAAGGGTTACATACTATTAGAGCTCTATTTCTTTTATGTGTACAGAATATTTTAGTACTTTACATATGGAAACCAACTGAGTGAAATTAACTCCTTTCCAATAGGTAACTTTCAAAAGTGAAGACTGAAATGGAATACAGTAATAGAAATATGAAGATTATACTGTATACTCAGACTTCTCAGAAATATCCTTGTTTTTAAAGAACTATCTACTTTAGATGGATTCTCCATCTCTAGCTATTGAACTCAACTTTGTTTTCAAAAACTTCAGTTTCCATTATCACTTTTATTTTCTCTTTCCTAATATTTCATGACCACTAAGTTTATTTCTATCAGGCCAAATAATTTTTTTCCTCTCTCCAGTCTTTCAATATTTGTAGATTGAGGTCTTGTTCCACCTAAGTCATGCCTGCTAAGGTATGCAATTTCAGTTCCTTCAATGTTTCCTTACAAATTTACATTCCTAATCTTTAAAGACAAATTTGAAAGCTATCTGCTCTTCCTTGAATATCTTATAAGCTGGTATTGTCTATTGGCATAGTATATACTCTTTCTTTCTCCTCTCTATTCCTGACCTAAAATAATTGAACAAATACTTGAAGCATCATATCATTTAGATCACATTAGAAATAAGTTAAGTTGAAATCTACTTCTCCAGTACTCTTCTATTTCTAAAATATGAAAAAATATGAATAGATAGGATAACTATATATATAACATATATATGAAAATGTGTTTATATACACCTAGCTTTAGCTTTAGAAGTATTATGTAGATGTCATCAGAATACTATGGTGTATCCTTACAGAACACAAAAATCTTTTAAGTATCTCACCACTTTACGATTTTCAACATGCTCTGGTTATTACTGAGAGCCATGGTGCCATATTGGGTATAGCCCTGACTATAGAGTTTGGAAATTCTTTGTTCAAGACCTGCTTCTGATGTACAACCTGAGTTCCCTACACCAATAGTGCTATAAAAGTCCAGATTGTTCATTTAAGACTCTACCCAAAGAGCTGCTGTCTATGGAACTCAGTCTCACATTGAGATTTGTAGACTTGCTTTAGATAAAAATGAATGTGATGGTAACTTAATTAGCAAATCGAACAGTAACCTGGGGACAGCTAAGTGGCCTTGTAATCAGGAAGGTTCATCTTCCTGAGTTCAAATCTGACCTCAGAAACTTACTAGCCATGTGACCCTGGAGAAGTCACTTAACCCTGTTTGTCTCAGTTTCCTCATCTGTAAAATGAGCTGGAGAAATAAATGGCAAACCACTCTAGTATCTTTGTCAAGAAAATCCCAAATGGGGTCATGAAGAGTTGGACATAGCTAAAATGACTGCACAACAACAACAAAATCTCGGCACTGGATCAAAGGCAGTGGTAGCTATGGGAAGGGGGACAGAAGTCTCACAGGTGAGCCAGAGACCAGCCCTGAATGTGCCACGTGCTGTGGCTAAGTCCTTTACAAATATTCTCTCCTTTGATCCTCACATGGGAAGTAGGTGCTATATTATCTCCATTCTACAGATGAGGAAACTGAGGCCAATAGGTTAAATAACTTGCCCAGGGTCACATAGCTATCAATCATTAAACATTTATTAAGCACCTACTTTGTATCAGGCATTGTGACAAGCACTGGGTATACCAAAAGAAGCAAAAGCCAGTCTCTCCTCAAAGAACTTATAATCTGACTGGGGAAGACAATACACAAAAGGTAGAGGAGAGGCTATGGCCTACAACAATCCTAGAGTTAAAACCAAGCTGAGCCACTGGTGGAAAATGAAGAATTACCTCAAAAAGTTCTGAGTCCCCTACGGAGTTCTACTCTCTAAACATGGGAGAGGCAACTGAATGGGATAAGAAAGTTGATGCTAAAGTCAATCTGCCCACTGATGATTTTAAGTCATCTAGGACTGTGGAGGCATGTTGTTGCTGGAATGGAAATGAAGCAGGGTGGCTCTCAGAAAATAAAGGCAAATGCTTTATGATATCTAAAAACTCAGATGTTTTAGACCTTAGGTAATAAGTACTGTTGATACAAAGACAAAAAAAAAGTCTGCCTTCCAAGAGATTCCATTTTGTAAGTGAGGAACCAAAGGAGACATGTCCACAGATAAGCAAATTTTGAAAAATATGTAAAATCCATGATTAAAACTTCAGCCAATGTAGACTGCCTAAAGGGGAGGTAGACACTACAGCTCCGACATAGATACTCCAGCAAAAACCTGAAATTTGCACCAACTTGAATTATGGTCCGCGACTTCAATACCAAACTATACAATGACTATGTAAGTAGGAAAGGGAGTCATCAGTAAACCTAGTGCCAGCAGAGGCAAATAAGCTTGTAGGCTCCCAGTGTGAATGGGGACATATCCTGCAAAAGGGAAGAAATAACCAGAGGTCAGAAAGTACCCAAGAGCTGCATCAAAGGCCTGGTAATGGTCATGACTAGATATCACAGGTTCTGGGCCATCTAAGTCCTCTGTATGTTATTGAGATATCATAGAGGACACTGAAGATTGATTGCTCTGATGGTAAAGTTCTCATGATAGTTGGAGGTCAATGCAGGTATCTAGAGAAACCAGGGTGAGACAAAACAGGACAGACCATGCAAAAATGCAGCTGAGGGGCAGAGAAACCATTTTAACACAAAACTTCAAGAAATAAGAAGATAAGATCTTTAAATTCACCTGCCACGGTTAGAGAAATTTGCTATGAAATGAGGAGGGTTAGAGTTGTAACAATATTAAGACCATTTCATCCTGCCTCAGCCAAAGTCACAGACTGACCTCGGATCTAACAGGACCAAACTTCCTCAACTCTGTTTAATTTTAGTTATTTTCTGAATGCAACAGAGTTCCACATTCAAAGGCTCATGACCAGAAATGGGAAAATTTCCTATTTAGAAAGGAAATTGAGTTGAAGTGATCTTGTCATTACCCTCATAAAGCTATCTCTTCAACCTTTTGCCTGCAAACCTCAATATTTGGAGAAGGAGAATCTTTGGGATATCACAATGCTCTTTGTGTTTCCCCTTCAGCAATGAAGCACTGGTTTAACATTAATTAAAAGTTATATCTGGATTCACTATTCAGACAAACAAAATTATAGTCTCAAGAGGTTTTACTACTTACAGCTTAGAGCAGGACATATTTATTTCTTATGTTAACAGCAAAATCAATAAGGTAAAAATAAATTATAATTTGGAAAAAAGCACATTTATTCTGAATACATATAGTATGTTCAGGGCCTTTCCAAAGGCTTTCAGTTTTCTTTCTTCCAATTTAACACTGATACAAAAATCAATCACTGGAGTTTAAGAAAATAATCCCATTCTGAGTTTTTAAGAGTTATTTTATAAATTTTATTTTAGAAAATCTTTTTAGAATATTTTTAGAAATAAACTATTCTCAGAGTAGAACTTACAAGACTTCTTTTTTAATACACTTCTTGTAGCTTAATGTTTTTTGATCTTACTAGGGTTGAAAATACGCAGGGTCTGGCAAGTTCACACAAAGCTTCTCATAGACAGTGAGATGACATGGTACCAGGTTAATTTGAACAAATCAGAGTAGCTCCATTGTGAATACTTGAAAATCTTTAACCAGAAAGGCATTCTACCATCCAGCCAAAAGTCTATAATAAGTCAAAGTTTAAAAATCATAGCAATTAGATGAGGAAAGGAACTAACATCCTAGTGCTACAAATGCATTATACAAGAGATATCATTCCACAAATCACTATTACTTCTATACAATGACTTCCCCAAATAAAAAAGTTATAACCATAATACTAACAAAATATCATGGATTTACATAATGAAACATAAATCAAAACATTTCCAGTAAAATGATATTAATCCATTTGAATCCTCCATTCCATTTGCCTATCTTTTTTAACATTCTATGTTGGAAGACATCATTATAGAGTCTTTATAGCTTTTGTTCACATAGCTACAAAGATGAGGCAATAGCATTGCACTTTAAAGTATAGAACAATGTGAAGTGAATAAAAATGTCCCCAATTTCTAGAACCCAATATAAATCCAAATTTTAATGTGCTCTATCTAAAATCTTGCTACATGATTTCAGTTACTTTTCCTCATGCATAAGAATGTGAGAAATGTGACATCAAGCTTATAAATTGTGAGAAAAGTCAAAACTAACTTTAACTTCCTGAGAAAGAAACAAGCATTTATCAAAATGGAGCTCACTAGAGTTAGGGATAGTAATTTTCTAATTCTTAACTATGTGAAATATTTTGTTAAATTATTGGCTTTTATTTTGACCTATGAGGGAAATGTTGACAGCCAGCAAAGGTCTTATTACTGTCTGACTTTTAGAGAAAAATCACTAGCTCTATATACCTACTGTTGGGGAGTTATATTTTGAAAATGTTTTTATATCTAAGAGCCGTTTTATGTACTGCTTATTTCTCTCTAGTTGATTAACCCTCTTCCCCCCCTCCCCACCCACCCAAGGACTGATCAAAGTCCTGAAAACCACAAAATTGGTTATACTCTTCACCTTCCAATGATTTAAATCCTTTTAAGTTAATCATCCAAACATTACTTCCTTATTCCCACCCCCCTCAACCTACCCCCACCAAAGTCCAAACCAGTGATATAGAGGTGATACAAAATAGCTCCCACCTTTTATTTTGGAATCACTAGTGACAAAATTTTCTAGAAGCTTCAATTCTCTTTAGGACACACTGTTCTCTAGTCAACAGAATCACCTTCTCCCCTTACACTAAAGAAATAAACATTTTCACTCCATGGAAGTGAGAAAGTGATAGAAGCATCTGAGTACTCTTTATATCCAAATTTCATGTTTCTACTTTTAATAGTCTTAAGAATCTGCTCTCTGGCCCTCAAACCATTTGGATATGTCAGCATATAGAAAATATTCTAACTGCATTCTTACCATAATTTGCTACTCCACATTAAATGTTGCACTTTAGTCAAAAACTTAGGATCTGTTTTCATTGCCACAATTTTTTTGCAAATGAGGAAAGAATCTTCACTGTTATCTCCTTCTGTATTCCCAATTTGTACAAGCTGTATAGTTGAGACTGTATCTTTTGAAATCCTTAAAGCTTTTGGCAGAAAAGTTCTCTTTTTATCCATATCCTTTGGCTGACCAGAATTAGGAAGAAAATCATCTTGATTTACCAGGACACTGAATATATACAAATATTGACAGTTTATACTTTACTAAATAAAGCAAACAAACACAAATACTCCTCACTCACAAGAGTGAACTGAGGGGATAAATGATTGAACTCATGGTGTGGTTGGTAAGGGTTTTGGTAAGGGATGGTAGACTAACAGTTGGAAGGGACAAATCTTTTACCATTTTGCCAGGGGTGGTGGGGCATTATGGGTATTTAGAAAGGACATCTATGTAGGAGATGATTTCCTCAAAATTACTTTGGCTTCTTATTTATTTTCCTAAAATGTGCATGGGGTCAATCTATAATTTATAAAAATAAAGCTTGGAAAATATGTAATTTCACAGGAATTTGCAAAAGTTATTAGCTGTAATAATTACATACAAGAGACTATGGTTATTGGCATACTGCTTCAAAATCAAATGATTAGAACTGTTATGTGAGAAGTATTTCTTCTGACTCTATGTGATAGGTAACTGCTGTCAAAATATATGACAATGCAGAAATTATACAGGTAAAAACTTAGGTTTTATTATACTCAAGCAGAGGTTCAGGCCTCAGAGAACAAACATGAACCATTAGGATTCTATTTATGTCAATGATAGAAATACTTTTATGTATTACAGTCTTGTACATTTCACTTAAGTCATATAAGTTAAAGAAAAGACAGACAAAATTTGAAAACAGACTAAGAGGATGAGACAAGAAAAAATGGAGGTACCTATTGAAGATGACCTTTTTAAGGAATTTGGTGACAAAAGAGAATGGACATAGGATGATAGTGGAGAAGGAAGGATCCTATTAGTGTTTTCTTTTTATTTTTTGAGGAGGAAGGACATGGGTTTCCTTGTAGGCTGTAGAGAAGAAGTCAGTAAACACTGACAATCATAAGAGTGGGGATGACTGGGGTGCCATCTGTTGGAGGATATGGGATGGAATGGGAATGGTTGTGCAGATAATAAAGAGTAAGGTCACTATTTCATGCAAGACAGGGTGAAGGAGGATAAAGTGGCAAAGGGAAAGTGAGTGATAGAAGATGAAGAAGAGAAAAGAGAGAGACAAAGAAAACAGCCTCAATTTTTAAAGCAAAATATGTGGCAAGGTTTTCCGCTGAGATGGTGGAAGAAGAGGGAGGGAACTGTAGGAGTTTGAGTGGGGATGAAAGATTTTGGAAGAAATGCTGCGGATAGTGGATTAGTGAGTCGAAAACACCTGTTCCTAGGAAAGAAAGCTATTGCAAATCTGAACAGCATACTAAAAACTAGAGACATTGCTGTGTAGACAAAGGTTGTATAGTCAAAGCTATGGTTTCTCTAGTAGTAATACGTGGGTGCGAAAGTCAGACTACGAGGAAAACTGAGTGCTGCAGAATCATGCGAGAGAAGACTTTTGAGAGTCCCATAGGCAGCAAGGAGATCAAACCAGTCTATACTTAAAGAAATTAATCTGGATCATTCATTAGAAGGCCAGATACTAAAGTTGAAACTTAAATCCTTTGGCTGCGTAATGAGAAGATGGAATTCATTGGAAAAGGCCCTGATACTAAGAAAGATTGAAAGCAAAAGGAAAAGGGGACAGCAGAGGATGAGACGGGTAGATAGTGTTGTGGAAACAACAAACATGAACTTGAATAGACTTCAAGAGATAGAGTTGGATAAAAGGACCTGCTGTGCTAAGGTCCATGGGGTTACAAAGAGTCGGACATGGCTGAATGACTGAACAACAATGAGGGCCCTGCTGAAGTTGTATAACAAATTTGTAGTGTATCCAAGTCAGGACTGTTGTGTGATTTTTCTTCCCCTTTTTCAGCAGCATGTGTGTAAAAGTAGACAGTAGATGAAAGGAATGAACCTTAGCTGACCGTTGGCAAAGCATAATTAGTGATATGAAAAGGAAGCAAGGAACTAAGGGAGCAGTATGGTATAGAGTTAAGCTGGTACACAAAAGGGTCAAAATGGGAAGAGTGGCAAATGCAGGGAAGGTGGCCTGGGAGAGACTTTAGGGGTCAAATGATTGGTGGTCATGGTACAGACTACAAGAAGGGTTTGGCATGGAAAGGCAGATGCAAACACAGAGGGAGAGGCAGAAAGCCATTAGATTATGGGGATATAATGGACTTCAGAATTTTTGAACGTGGGAGTTTATGGGTCACACAGTAAGTGTCTGAGTCTGGCTTTGAACTCAAGTCTCTCTGACAACAGGCTCAGCATTCTATCCACTGAGCCACCTAGCTGATTGGAGTCTATGTTTTCCCCTGAAGTAACTCCCAACCTAATTAGGTGGCCATCAATTTTTTTGTTAAACAAATGAAATGGTACAGGAAATAAAAGAGCAAAACAAAAACCTAAACAATAACTGCTTTTGGCTAGAACATGAGCCAATTATTATGCAAGCAGTATAAGTCTTTATTCAACCTCAATGATTACCTGCTAGAACTATTTCAGTTGCAAAAAACTAATTAATTTTTGTTTGAGAGGCAAAGAGAAGGCAATGTGATAACCATTAGTACATATTTTTAGTGATAACATAACTGTAACTACAGAACATGCCTATAGTTATTACTGATGTCTTACCTAAAGTTGTTCTTCAGACATCTCAGCCTACATGGTATAGTATAGAGTATATTGGAATTGGAGTCAGGCAACTCATGGGTTCTTATCCCAACTGTGGCACTTAATGTTTTTGAGTTTCAGTTTTGCTATCTTTTCAAATACAGGTAATGCTAACGACATTGAGAAAAATCATTTTCAAAATCTCAAAGTGCTATATAAATATGTATTCATTCAATTAAAAGTTTCACTTCAGAATTTAAGGATAGTCAAGTAATTCTGTTGTGCACAATGTGAAAGCCTAAATACAACTTCTACATCAGTTGCCCTAAATTAAACTTGGGTTTATGAATTTATTGTGATTTTTTTTATTTTTCTCTTATGAGTATCTATGTACTTACGTAGCATCTTTAATAATTCATTTTCACCAACAAATTTGCAAGTTGGCTTATTTACTATAATTTCCTAATTAGTGTGTTCTCAGTAACAACCTATGAATTAATGTCAAAGAATATATATTCATACTGTAGACCGTGAATCTTCAGTACAATTCTTCCAGGAACATTTTATTTAACATATCCAATTCATAGGGACAGATAGGTGGCACCGTGGATAGAGCCCCAGGAAAGTCAGGAGTCAGAAAAACTTGAGTTCAAATCTGACCTCCAACACTTATTAGCTGTGTGACCCTGGGCAAGTCACTTAACCCTGTTTGCCTCAGTTTCCCCATCTGTAAAATGAGCTGGAGAAGGAAATGGCAAACCACCCCTGTATCTTTGCCAAGATAACCCCAAGTGAGGGTATGAAGAGTCAGACACAGCTGAAATGATTAAACAACAAAAATTCAAGTCTTTTCCTAGAGAGATTCATAGCTCTTCCATGCCCTCCAACATGTCTTTCCACCCCAAGAAGATAATTCATAGTAATTTTGAGAAAGATCATAATATGTTTAAATTCAGTTTTACTATTAACATTTCAGAATAATTGAGTAACAAAGTACCACCCTATTCCTTCCTGGACCATTTCTTGGGATCAATAGGACTTATCCTGGAAATCAAAATTGAAAATCTCTTTGGAATAAAAGATTCTCTTCTGAATAAGAGGGAACTTCCCTTTGAATGGAATAAAAAGCATTTTCCTTAATTGGAGGTTAGGCTAACTAAGAGGTTTCTAAACTTTCTTGGTTCACAATCCCTTTAAGTGTCTCACCTCCCCCACAAAAAAAAATACAGGTGAGGAAGCAATGCTTTCCAAACATAGGATACCACCTCTAAGAGATGGGAATTTATGTATAGGAAACTCCTAATAAATCAGTTTGACTAGAACAAAAGTGAAAATTGGAGTAATGAGAAACAAAATGGGATGGGATGTCAGTAAATAAAGATACTAAACATCTACTATGTGTCAAGAACTATGCTAAGTGCTGAATATACAAATAAATGAAAGAAGAATAGTCCCTGCCCTCAAGGAGTTTACTATCTAATGGGGAAAACAATATCTGAAAGGAAGCTCAGAAGAGACAGGGGAAGATATTTAACTTGAGGGCATGATGGAGAATTCCAAAAGGAGTGTGCCAGGTAAGAGATAGCTGGCTTGGCAGCCCTATTTGAATGGTGATTTGGAGAGAGGAGTTCTTTACTCTCTGATCAGAGATTCTAGGAACAGAGGACTGATGAGGTGTGAGTACCAAGGCTGATACAATCTTAATGAATATTTAGGTTCTTGGGGGCATGATGGGGAAGTTCAAAGAGTAGCAGGGTGGAAAATGAAGAGATAAGTACTCTGGTTGCCCTCCCTAACTGGAATTTTTGGGAAGATCTAACTAATCAGAGGGAGCTGATGAGTTCTGCTAGTAATGATGAAACCAAGAGTATCAATGAAACATTTTAAAAATACACAGCAGAGAGCAAAAGGAAATTCGGAAGAGAGGACAGTGAGGGCTGGACATCCAAGTGTAGTAGTAGAACTCCGAAATAATCAAATGAAACTTTGGAATCCCTCCTCAAATTGGACTCTGCACTGAATCTCCTCTGTTACAGGGGCAAATAATTTTGGTGAGTGTTCATGTTTCTGTTTTATATCTCACCTGATTTTTGTGATCACAGGGTTATTGAATAGCATTTTTTTTCTATTGTTAAATTTATCAAGGAATCCTGAATAATCTTGACATATCTATGGGCAATGCCTTAATACAGGGCTGTCCAAAATGGGGCCCACCTACAAGCATAGAAATTTACATAAATGCTTTAGTAAAGGAAGCAGAGCTACAGCAGAGCTCTCACTAAAACAGCAAATCAAAATATATTGGCTTAACATATCAAAGCTGTCAAGGTCATGATTATTTTGACAAGTCAAATGCTTTTTCAAGAAACTGTCAAGAAACTATGCTCAATGGTACCTTATAATGGATCCTATATGCTTGTGAGATAGTTAAGAAGTGGTTCATAGTTGAATATCACTTGTGAAAGCTTACTTTCTCAACTAATCATTTCTACTCCCAACTAATACCTTCAATGAAGATGCCCTTAATTCATGTTTAGATGACACTCATAAAAATACTGGAAAGATATGAGAGTAGCTATGTAGTTCAATAGTTACTGATGTTCTTTAAGTCACCTTTTGGGAGTATTAACAAAGCATGAGAACTTTCTTTAAAGACTTCTGCTATCTTTCTCTCCTTCAGATAACTTGTATGTAGTTCCCTCATTTCCCTTACATTTGCGTCTCCTCCAGCATGGGTCTCTCTATATTTAATCCAATCTAATTGCTTTACCCCTATTTTATTCTTTATGATATTATTTAGTGCTTGCTAAATTTAGTTCTTTTTCTAAGGACAAACTATAAAGCTGTTGAACAACTATGTATGTTGAAATGTTCACATTTATCAATGCTTGTTCATAATAAAAAAATTAAAAGGTGAATTGGGAATTAAAGGTTATCTAATCAGAAACAATTAGTGATTATAAAACAGACTCAAAATTCATCCAAAACAAAGAAAGGTTTAGAAGTGAAGCCAGAAGTCTTATATGTAATCATATACATAAAATAGTTTGTAGCTATTTTATGATTTCATAATTGCAAACTATTTCATCTTCTCATTTAGCAGCGTTTGTTGAAAATGAGATGTTTCATAAAAGGGTAGTAATAAGTTAAGTGTGGCTGAATAAAATATTAAAGAGCATAAGAAATTTGAGGCTCTGGCTTTTTTGTCCAAGTCAATTTGGAATTT
The DNA here is from genome assembly GCF_011100635.1 of Trichosurus vulpecula. Classification (NCBI taxonomy): domain Eukaryota; kingdom Metazoa; phylum Chordata; class Mammalia; order Diprotodontia; family Phalangeridae; genus Trichosurus; species Trichosurus vulpecula. Next base: position 372,354,228 of record NC_050574.1, on the reverse strand, counting down.
TACAAGATGGATTAATAGCACATTTTTTAAACAAATAATGATCCTTTATAGCTAGTACTCATCTAATAAAGGCAAAATTAATTTATTTTTAGATAATGTTTTTTCCCTCCTTTCCTTCACCTACAATTAGAATGTTACCTCTATTCCCTGCTTGAAATCTACACAGCTAAAAAAATATTAAAATTTAGTTCCTTTTGCAATGATAGATTCTTTCACCCCTGCCCTCATTTTAGGGCATAGCTCTACCTTAAAAGAAAAATCCAAACTGTCTGCTTCTCCTGACCTAACTGTTGCTGTTTAAAACCATGTTCTTCATTTGACTACTTTTGAACCTGTCCAGGCAAGAATATTTAAGTGAGATAAGTAAGTGGAAGAAACCAGCTTTCCTAAACACAAAGGCTGAAAAGATAAACTGGGGAGGGGAGAAAACATTGGTTTGGGGAATGTAATCCTTCATAGTTCTGTCATCTTTCAAGATTCACTGTGAAGGCTTATTACCAGAGGCCTTTACACACTGGGATGGTGAGGGTAAGGGAAACAAACCAAAGCTACTATCTATCCACTGTGTACACATTACTAATCAGTAGGAAATTAAGATAATATAAAGCAATCATATTAGCTAGAAATTTGTCCTTTGCAGGAACAGTTTTTCTTTTATTTGTCAGCCAGGTTTCTTACAAATGAAGATACTGGAATCAAAAACCCCTTACAAAAATATTAACCTAATGATGCCTTCAATTTATGGTCTCCTTCTAAAGTTCATATTCTTTGAGGTGGAAAATAGAAAGCAGAGCTCACAGTGAACCTGGTATCTGTTCAAACTTGTCTTTGCCAAGCATGTCGTCAATGCCCTCTTTTAAAAAAAAGAATAAAAAGTAAGAAGTAAGGCATGACTCATTTACAGATGGTAGGTGTTTCGTTGTTTTCCCATTTCAGAATGCAAAATCATATAAACTGTAATAATGGATATGTTATCAATGATCTGAATTGTCAAATCCACTCATATATTTTCTATCACCAAGCTATTTGATCTCTCTGCTACATTTGACATTATCAACCACTTTCTGTTTTTGAATATGCTCTCCTCTTGCATTTTATCATATTATTTGCTCATGGTTCTCTTTTGCTAATTCACCAACTATATCATATCACTGAATTATGGGTATTCCCCAAAGCTCTCTCTTAGATTCTCTCCTCTCTTCTCCTTTCCTCTCCTCTTCTTTCCTCCTCCTCCTCCTCCTCCTCTTCCTCCTCCCCCTCCTCCTCCTTCTCTCTTCTTCTTCTTCTTCTTCTTCTTCTTCTTCTTCTTCTTCTTCTTCTTCTTCTTCTTCTTCTTCTTCTTCTTCTTCTTCTTCTTCTTCTCCTTCTCCTCCTCCTCCTCCTCTCCCCCCCCCTTTCCCCCTCTCCTTAATCTCCCACTGGTTTAATTATCATTGCTTTTTGTGATGACTCACAGATCTATATATCCAATCTGACATCACCATCTCTACTGGACAGTCCAAACTAGATCTGCCAATAATATCTCAAATTCAAAATATCCAAAAGTGGAACTTAGCTTCACCCCCCAAAAAACTTACCCCTCTTCTTAACTTCTTAATCATAGGCACCACCATTTTACTAGTTTCTCAGGTTCCTAACCTCTGTGTTATCTTCGACTCCTTGCCTTCCTTTATACCACATATCCATGCAACTGAAAAATCTTGCTATGTCTATTTTCACATCTTTCACATCCAATCCATTCTTTCTACTCAGAGCTACCACTTTAATCACTTTAATTCAGGCCTTCATCACCTCTCATCTAGTGTATTGTAACACCCTCCTAAATGATTCTAATCTCTCCCCACTCCAAACATCTGCTTTCACATATCTACTTGCATATAGCAGCAAAAGTGATTTTTTTAGGTTTCAGATGTGACCATGTGACTTCCCCTACTCAACTAACTCCAATGATTCCATTTTACCTTTAGGATCAAATAAAAACTTCTCTGTTAAGCCTTTAAAGCCATTAACTACCTGGCCCCAATCTATCTTTCTAGTAAATATATATATATATATATATATATATATATATATGTATATATATACACATACATATACACACACATACATACATATATGATATATACATATGTATGTTTGTATGTGTACATATGTACACACATATATATATATACACACATAGATAAATAGAATTTGTCTTCTCTCTTGCACATGACAGTCTAAATTGTATCTTTGTACCTTCGCTCTGGCTATTCCCCATGTCTGACTCATACTTCCTCCTCATCTCTGCCTTGGAGAATCCCTATCTTCTTCAAGACATTACTAAAGCATTTCCTTCTACATGAAATCTTTCCTGAGCCTATAAATGCCGGTGTCTTCCTTCTCTAAATACCTTTATTTATTTGTATTCATCTCAAATTTATTCTGTAAATACTTATATACATACTTGTTTCCAATTTAGAATATAAATTCCTCCAGAGTGGGAATTATTTTAGTCTTTGTATTTATGCACCTATTATGTGTTTAATAAATGATTTGTGAATGATTGACTGATAAAGGGAAGAAGATGACTCTTTAGTTACAGAAGCAAATTGGTTAAAATGAAGTTCTAATGAAATGCATAATTTGGGTAAGAGTTTAAAGAAAGATTTGTCATCATTATAGTGATTAGCAATATTATATATATTATAGTGTATTAGTAATGCACCTAGAACTCTAAAAAGGAACAACAAAAGGTCACATGACACCCAGTGAAATAAAGCAGGAGTTGGATATCCCATCTTGAAAAAGATAGACACGCTTATCTGAGAAGCCCCATAATACAGTTAAAAAAAAATGAAGGTCACTGAACTGGAAGTTAAATATCAGATTTTTGAAGTTTCTGATCTTGAACTTGGTCTTCAGTTTCCTCATTTTTAAAACTAAGGTGGGATTAGACTAGAATAGGTGATGTCTAAAGTTCTGACTTTTGTTTCCTGTATCTTTCTCCAATGCTTGGTTTTTCTGTATCTATGCCATGTACTGATCATTCTTCAAAGCAAAAAAAAATCAGAATAATTTCCTACAGGCTACTCCCCTCTTCTTTCCTTCTCTCTTCTTTCATTTAAGCATTCTCACGGAAAATAGTCAATGACTATCTTCTCTGGAGACGCTTTTTCTAAATGTTTAACATCCCTTAGACTTTGTCTCTTTCATAAGGATAGCACTGATACTACATGCCATGACAAACTCTCCTTCCCTTATACAAAATATTGAGAAAATAAAATCATGTATTCTTTGAGTTTACTGTAAATTTCTTCTAAATCAATGTTGTTTAGATTGTTGGAGAGTCATTTTATAGCACATAGGGCAACAGACCAAGCACTTAGTAAATTATTTTTTACTAATAATAAAGATAATAGCATCTATCAGTCCATTAAGGGTACAGTTGTTCAAATGAACCCTTAAAATGGGAGTCCATGTGCTGTAAAGATTTTCTTCATAGATCATTATAACTCAAGAATTTTTAGAGTCTAATTCCCTCACTTAGTCAATAATAAACTAGCATTTATTAATTGGGGTATACAGGTGTTCACAGAAGACTAGTACCACTGATGTGAGAGCTACCAAGACCTTTTCAAGACTGCTTTCCTCCTTTGGTGTCCACCTGCCACCTAACTCTCATCTGCAGCTCCAAGAAGCTGTAACATGAGCAGTGGCCAAACCCCGGTAAACTGTTTTGGCAGATGGGCTAACCCAAGTTGAGGGTAACCAAGGGGCCTCAAACCCATTGGTGAGTTAGGGAAGGGTCTACCCCAAACATGTGAAGACTTCCCACTGCAGGAAAGAAAGATATGAATGATTTGTTCCAGTGGGCCATGAAGGCAGCAGAAGCAGGTGTTATGGAGAGCTTAGAGCTTGGTCAGACATTGAAGATTCCAAGGTCATCCAGTGCATTCTGAGCCATCATCAGTCATATTGACTTTTGTCTTGCCACTGGGCTTTGATGACTCTGGAAGATAGAGTAAGGCCAATGACTCACTGAAATCCAATTCATGAATGAGTCAAAAGACATCACCCATACCATTTTACTATTTTTACCTGTCTCAAAATCCTGTGTCAAGAGGCAAATAACAAAGAAACAGATGTGAATACACCCAGGCCATAGGGTTGTCTTCTTGCTAGACTGAAGCAGCAGTGGGATTTGGCAGCCCCCTAGGTGTCTGAGCAACCTTTTTTAGGGACTACACTGATCACCTCCTAGTGAGAGGAAGGGGCTAGAAGAGATGCCCTAAAAACTCTGTTTCACTTAACCTACCTGGATTCTGCCCTGAGGTCAAAACACAAAGAACTGCACAAAAAGTTTTGTGAAGATGATTCTACTCACCATTGGAATATGGAATATATGCACACTTATAAACAACAAGAAATCCAGTAGGCCTGAAAGACAAACAGCTCTTGTTGCAAGAGAACTCATCAGGTATCACATCCAAATAGTATTCTGGAATGAAACAAAGTTGGCAAATGAAGGTCACCTCACCAAAGTTGGAGCTCGATACATGTTTTTCTGGAGTGGTCGCAGTGATGGGGAGCACCCTGAAGCTGGTATAGATTTCAAAATCAAGTCAACAAATCTAGTCAACAAATTTGCAGGACTCCCAAAAGGAGTGAATGATAGGCCCATGACAATGCAATTGCCACCTACAGGAAAGCATTACACCATCATCATCAGTGCATATGCTCCCACCATGATCAACTCTAATGAGGTCAAAGAAAAATTTTATGAAGACCTGGAGACCTTCATCATCACTGTGCTGAAAGAGGACAAGCTTATAATTCTGGGTGGCTTAACACCAGAGTAGGCATAGACTATCAGACATGGAAGGGAGTCCTTGAGAGGAATGGAGTCAGAAACAGAAATATCTACTGAATCTACTACTGAATATTTGTGTGTCTTATGACATTCTCATCACCAACACTGTCCTTCATTTACCTAATGCAATAAAACTTCATGGATGCGCCCTTGCAGCAAACATTTGTATTTATTAGACCATATCATAGTAAGAAGAAGAGATAGGCAGGACATGAGAGTGACATTGTCAATGTGTGGCACAGAGTCCTGGACCAATCACAGACTTATCATCTCCAAGCTAAGCAAGCTGTAGTTCCAAGGTAGGACAAGTACCAAAAGACTTACTATCAACAGATTACAGTGCTTCTCTATGAGTGAACAGTTTGTTGCTGACCTGGAAAGAAACTGAGCCAACACACAGTTGGCAACAGTGGAACAGAAAAGGAGTGAGCAGAATTGGTATGCAGCACTGCTTTTACTCATCTGGGCCAGAGCACTTGCAAACATCAACATTAGTTTGACAAAAATGATGGGGAGATTCAGAAGCTGCTAAATGGAAAACAAGAACTCTACAGGGTTTACCAGCATGAGAGTTCATCCATCTTTAAGAAAGTAGCATTTGCTAGATCCAAACTAAAGTACAACTGAAGCTCAGAGAGATGCAGGATTCTTGGCACAGTAAGAAGGTAGATGAAATTCTCATTAGTAGTAACTCATAGTAACAATCCAAAGCTCTTTTATGATGCTCTGGTGGCTACTTATGGGCCAAAGACCTCTGGTGCATCTCAACTGATGTGCACTGATGGTCCTAAAGAGATGGGCTGAACACTTCCAACTGTTCTCAACAAACCATCATCAATCAATGCTGAAGCCATTGACCATGTACCTCAAGTTGAAGTCAATTCCTCTCTAGCCAAATGAAGCCCAAACTGAAGAAGAGATTTGGAATGCCATTAGGCTCAAAATGCCTGGTATTGATTCTATTCCATCTGAGATTTGCAAGGCAAGGGATCCACTGCTCATGCAAAAGCTGATTGTAGTCTTCCAGGTTATATGACAAAAGAAGGTTATCCTCTAGGAGCTCAAGGATGTCTCTGTTGTCCATAAAGAAAAAGGAAATAGTTGTCTTGTGACAATCACAGAGGGTTCTTTCTCTTAGTCATTGCTGGTAAGATTCTAGCCAGAGTCCTCCTTAATAGGTTGATCCTTCACCTAGAAGACAGTCATCTACCCAAGAGTTATTGTGGCTTTAGAAAGGGCTGAGGAGTGGTCCATATGGTGTTTGCTGCCCAATAACTCCCAGAGAAATGCCAGGAGCAGAACAGAGGCTGTACACAACATTCATCGATCTTTGGTACTGTCAGCCATGAGGACTTTTTCATCACCATGGCAAATTTTAGTTGCCCAGAGAAATTCGTCAGCATGCCAGTTCCATGTTGGCATGCTTGTGTGGGTTCTGGATAATACACCATGCTCTAATGCTTTCCCAGTCATCAATGGAGTCAGGGCTTTGTGCTTTCTCCTGTGCTTTTTAGCATGATGTTTTCAGCAATGTTGTGAGTGTGTCAGCAATGTTGAATGCCTTCAATGAAGACAAAAATGGCTTCATAGTCAACTACCACACTGAAGGTAAATTGTTTAACTTGAAAAGGAGGTGAGCCAAGAATAAAGTGGAGGGAGAATTGGTGGGCAACTTTTTGTTCCCAAATGATTGTGTACTTGATGCAGCCTCTGTGGTTGAATTGATTCCCCACTGCTTGTGCTAATTTTGTCCAGATAATTAACACCAAGAAAACAAAGGTTTTCCACCAGCCAGCACCATACCATCCATATGTGTAACCACCAGTTACAGGAAATGGAGAAATTTTAAATGCTGTGAATAAGTTCACTTACCTTGGCAGTATGCTTTCTATGGAAGCACACATAGACAATGAGGCTGATGCATGCATTGCCAGCATTAGCTCAGTGTTTGGGAGGCTCCAAAGCAAAGTGTGGAAGAAAAGAGGTATTAGGCTGCATACCAAATTAAAGGTCTGTAGAGCTGTATAGTTGACCTCACTGTGAAACTTGGAAAGTCTACCAGAACTATTTGAACTGTCTTAGAAAGATTCTGAAGATTCCTCACAAGATAAGGGACCAGACACTGAGGTCCTTTCTTGAGCTGAACTGCCAAGGATTCAAACTTTACTGCCGAGAACAAAAGTCTGATGGGCTAGCCCCATTGTTTGAATGCCAAATGTACCTTTGTCTAAAAGACTATTTTACAGAGAACTCACACAAGACTAGCACTTGCATGGAGTTCAGAAGTGATACAAAGACACTTTCAAGGTCTCTCTCTGAAGAATTTTGGAATCAATTGTGAGACTTGGGAGACATTGGCAGAGAGCCACCCAGCATGGTGTGCTCAAAGAGGGTGCTATTCTCTACTAACAAAATGTTCATGCAGACTATTGGTGTCAGAACTGTGGCATAGAGTCTTCCAAGCTTATGTTGGACTGATGAGCCATAGTCAGACATGATGTACCTTGACTGCAACATAGTGATGTAATTTTGGTCCTCTTCAAGCATGAAGGACAACAACCAAAACCAGCATTAATTAAGTACCTACAATATACCAGGCACTGTCCTAAGTTCAAATGTTTTTGGTCATGTTGCTGTACAGTTTTCCTTGTACTGCCTGTGATTTGTGAATACATTGGAAAGATATGTACATATAATATTTTCCCATGAAATAAATTTCTGCCACCAAACTTTTGTACCCATATTTTAACTGTTTTAGTAAAAGGATGAATATTTTTTTGCTTAGATTGTGTTGAATGACCAATTTTCTACCTGTGTACTATATCGCTTATTTCTGATTTTTTAATGAAAAAAAAAAGCCTACCAAGATCATAAGAACAGGGAAATTCCTCACTGAAAAATATTTTCCCCATCTGTCCCTGTTACCATTAAATTACAAAAGTTGTGAAAACTTACGTGCTTAGGAGAGTGTATTTAGATTAGTTATATGCATGATTCACACATTGGACTGGTTTGTTTCACGTAAATATCACACTTTAAACTGGAAGGACTCCTTTTTCTTTGTTACCAACACCTGAAGGCTATAAAGTTATTTTATTTACTTTCACCGTCTCCATATATTCGTGTACAAGTCTATTTTGGTTTTTATTTACTATAAGATTAGTATTTTGCTTTGAGGTAAAAAAACATAGTATTGCTTGAACTATTAGCATGTGAATTTTTTTAAAAAAGTTTCTTTACCCAAATCAATATAAAGGAATAGATCACAAGAATTCAGATAGGTCAGGAAAGACCTGAATTAAAATCTGGACTCAGATACTTAATAGCTGCATGACCTTGGGCAAGTTATTTCACCTCTGCCTCTTTCCTCTGGTGTAAAATGAGGATAACAATGGCCTGTACCTCCCAGTATTGTTGAGGGGATCAAAAGAGGTAATATTTGTGCCTGGCAAAGAGTAGACACCACATAAATTCTTTCATTCTTTTTTTTTAATTTGAGTCCTTTTGTACAAAATGACTAATATGGAAATGTTTTACATGATTGTACATGTATAAGCTATATTGGATTCCTTACTGTCTCAGGTAGGGGGGAGGGGAGGGAGGGAATGATAGAACTTGGAATTCAAAACATACAAAAAAGTTAAAAATTGTTTTAACGTGTAATTGGTGGGAAAACATTATTAAAATAATAATAAACATATAAAAGATACTTATAAAATCACACCAACAACAAATAGATTCATAACCTCATCAATTTAGATGTTCTCTCCAACAATGTAGATCATAATCCATCCATGCTTGCATATTCTGTGTGACTCTTATCGACATCCATTACGGTGGATAATGCTTTATACTTAACAATCTCCTAAGCAGGAAACCTCAGAATAACTTTGCAATTGTAAGCTCATCTCAGGTGCTAAATCCAACATACTGGACTCTTCCTTGATTTATCTTGACATCATTAAGGCATCATTGGAACATTAAGGTTGTTCACTTGTAATCACTCTTTTTTGCCAAATGAGCAACTCTTTTCTTCCTACCACATTTTCCCAATGATATTTTTTATACTTGTTCAGATTTCTTCATTGGTAATATTTTTCAACCTGCTCACCTAGCAAGTTTCTCTCTATTGTCCTCTGTGTGATGTTCATTTTCAGTTCTTCAGAGATTGTTATGTTCCATGGCTCACAATCATACAGAAACATCAGTATAAAGTTGCTTTTAAACAGATGAGCCAAAAGAAAAAAAAGGAAAAAAAGATAGGCCCTTGATTCTAGGAAAAAAACAATACCTTTTGATTATTAAAGCAGCTTTGTAATTTTTGGAAGGCAATCCAGACTACGGTACCCTTTCCATTTAATTCTGAATTTAACTCTTTGTCCATTTTTATTTTCAGTCTCAGGTACGCACACATATATACATGTGTTATATACACACTACTGCTGGACAAATTCTATACTTGGACCTTCCCAATGCATGGTATAATCTGAGCAAGAGACTTCTTTCATCTACTTGGTCTTTATCAAAACAAACTTTTGAGGGATTACAGATCTTTCAAGGGGTTTGGCAATGTTTCAACCTTTGATTCAATTGGCTCAATATTACCTCAAACAAGGGTATTTGGAGGACCTCACCATCCACAAAGAACCCCTCTTAAATATGAACTGGATCTCCTCCATCATGATGATTAACAACTGTGACAAGCATACAACTATTTTGTGCTTTATTTGATATTTCTTGATAGAAGGCTGCTAAATAGGACTATTTCTGTTGCTTCAGGGTTATTCCTTTCAATAAATATTGAACGATTTTGATGCATATGTATCAAGTTTTCTCTAGTCTTACTCTCCCAGAGTAAGGTCTGTTATATAGCCTCCTCAGGGTCCTAGGGTATCCTGGAGAATTGGGAGCTGTCTCTCTTCTCTACTGACATTGGTTTTGACCTCATTGGCTGTTTCCCCCTCCCCACCACACACACTGTTAAGTGACAGTGACCAGCTCCCTAGTTCCATTTAACTACTTAACATCAAGGAATATTAACGGATCGATAAACATTTATTAGGCACCTACTATGTGCCAGACAATGTGCTAAGTGCTGGAAGATATTAATTTTGAATTTATAACAAGAACAAAAGTACAAATGTTTTCCCCAAACACCTGAGTCTTTATCTCAACCACTAATGGACAGGATCCTGAATGTAATGCTCAAGGGTTACTCCTTTCTTTTTGGCTCATCAATGCTTATCTGACTGCAAAACTTAGACACTTAGATTCCACTCCTCCTCTACCTAGAAAAGGACAAATACAAAGGCAAAAGTAACCCAAGCCTGTATTCAAGGGGCCACATAGCCTTGGAGGTAGAGAAAGCCCCAAACCTCTCCCCTCACAGTATTGTCTCTTACCAGATGCCATGACTGATGGAGTCAAACTAACAGCACAGTAATCAAAGAGGCCAAGGCTGATTCAGGCCTTTTTGAATCCCTTCTTGCCAATCAAGGGGCCCCCTCTTCGCCACACAACCAGGGAACTAGAAAAGTTATAAAATATCTACATGTGTTCTATTGTCTCTCCAAGGTACTTTCATTACATGTTATCGTGACTCACATGGAAACAGATTCCCAAGGCTCTACGCATGGGGAGTTACTAATAGAGAGACTTTGTATATACACTACACCATGTTCTATATGAATTTCAGACACTCTATTGAAGGAAGCCTTCATGAGCTAGAGTTTTCTTCCACTGAATCAAATGATTTTTCATAATCAACAGAAAGTGTAGCTGGATATCATTTTCTCTAAATCCTTCAGTTATAAAATGGTGAAGATATGGTCTATTGTAGATTATCATTTGCAAAAGCTTGCTTGTTCCCTTCTAATACTTTGATTAAGGAAACACTTAATTTGTAGGTCTCATAATGATCTTGAATAGAAGAATAGAATAGAAAAGTTGTAAAGGTGTGCTGGTTCCATCTCTAAACAACTTGTGAAAAAAATTGTTTAATTTTCAGCATGAGAATTTACATCTCAGAATTTGACAATAGCATCCTGGTTTGATTTATTGTTTTGTTGATTGTGTAGACTTAAGAGAGTGTTGATAATGCCAATTGAACTTAAATGTGTGTGGAGCTCTTTTTTTCTGGAGAGCCCAGTTGTTAGACATTTACCAGCACACCCTTGCATTGTTCTTGTAAACATTACTTGAATTCACCATGAGTGCAGTAGAAAGCTCAGGGAATGAAGTCATCATTAGATTGGAGGCCTAGGGAGGGCAGACTAATAATAATAATGACAGCAACAACAACAATTAGCATTCATAGACAGTTTTAAGGTTTGCAAAGTGCTTTACATCCATTATGGCATTTGAGCCTCGCCACATCCCTTGACAGTAAATGGTCATTTTTGGAAAAAAAAATTGGCATCTTATCCCCCCGTCCTTAATCCTTTATGACTTGTTCCCTAAATGCCTTTACAATTGTGGCACTTCCAATGCAGATAGCTTAGCTTCTGTATTTACTTGGTCTGATCTAGCTGCCATTTTCATGTATTTCTTTTTAGTACCATTTCTATCTCCCCTATTAGCATACATGGGACTGTGATGTTAGAGTCCAACACTAAGTGGCTTCACTGACTTTGATGGTGCAAACAATGTAGTATAAAAATCTTTGTAGCTATTTTCCTTTTATCTTTTGTTCATTATGTTTTTCCCATTTTTATCATTAAATACCATGAGGATGATAGGTCAGATCTTTTGTCAAGCTTTCTTTAAATTGGTTTTACCCTTCACAGCTTCTCTCGGCTTTATGAGGCCATATTCAGTCAGCTGTCATCCTACTTCATACAATTTTATACATGAGTTTCTACGCCAAACTAGGGTTGCTTTGACCACAGTCTCTCCTTGGTCGTCAAGTAAGACATATGTTTCCAGACTAACATGTATTTTGAAATCTTTTGGTTTTCTTGCTGTAACAATTGATTTACATTAATGATTAAATTATAAAATTGTTATAATTGATGTCAATGTTAGTTCTTTTGTCCATTACTCACTTTTTGTTACCATTTACTTGTTTCAATAGTCCTTGATTGTGTTGTTTCAACTGTGTGCCCTGTATTTTTAAAAATTGAATTTCCATTTATTATGAACTCGACAATCATCAACAAACACAAATATGTCTATATACTAAGAATAAGAAAAAAGGCCTACATAAGAAAATGTGAACTTTTTTTAAAAGAACAAATTGTGGTATATGTTCTTTTTTTCATTTTCCTTATGGTTTTGCTGATTACAAAGTCCTATTCAAAAGCCTCATGTAGAATGGAAGTGACTCTTGGTTCTTAGCATAAGCTCTTACAGGTTCTGTCATGTTGCAAAGGCTTCAAGTATGCCCCAAGTAACAGGGAAAAAAAAATCTTTTTTTTCCAAGGCTCAGCCTAGCCAGAAATGGAGAGGCTCATCACCTGATGATGTCAGAAAAGCACATGTAAGCTTTAACTTGGCTATTTGTACTCTAAAAGTGAGACACTTGTATCCAATGACCAACAGAAGCTTATACTCTAGTGTAGCTGCATCATATCAGTCTTGAAATGAACTTCTATTTCCACTCAGGAACTGCCAGAGATCTCTCATATCTAACTCTTCATAGAAATCTAGTCATGTCCTTAACTTCTTTCTTGCTTTTTTTGGTCTCTTTTCTCCTTCTCCCCTCTTTACAGAAGACATTTTTTTTGGTTGGTGAGCATGTGCTCAGCATTAGGGTTCTATGCCTTTGAGACTTCTCTCACATTATTTCTGTAACCCTAGTTTCAAACCTGGTACATTTGTATAAAAACTCTTCTCAATGGGGGTGTGAGTGATTACTCTGGATGCCTCCAGCAGAGATGGAGTTATTGAGAGAGCTTATGAGAAGTCACTTCCTTTTTCCTTCCTGTTTTGAGAGAGAACCTCCTTGACACCAGACTCTTTTTGGGAAGAACACTAAACAGAGAGAAAGGGGAAAAAAAGAACGGGAGGTAGCAGACATGTAAAGGACCTCGATATAGTCCTGATTTCCAGCTTACTTCCCTGGAGACATTGGAGCATTTCCCTTTGGTGAGATCAGGGATTTTCTCACTTGAATTAAGATGTCTTTTATATAACTAGCTTGGTGGGAAGGAATCAATCCTTTGGCTATAAGATGTACCCCTTTCTCTTTAAGGGATAATGACCAGGAAGAGTTTGAACCCCAAAATAACTTCCCCTAGATTAGTAATAGTTGAGGTCAAATATAATTCTAGTCTCTGAGAACAGAGCAGCCAGCCTGGTGGCCCCTTCTCCTATTCTTTCCTAGGCAGGAATCAAAGCCTCCTTTGGAAAATTTGTGATTCCACAAATTTCTGCCCATGCCTTCCTGGGACTCAAATTAGACAAACACACGTGGATATACACATATCCTACATGGGCAAAATATATGCCCTACATCTCCTTTCTGACACTTTACATTATAGAGAAACTGTCCCACTTGCTATTTGTAACAACAGTGCTACTTGCAGCTACTGTGGCTGTGTAAGACCAACAACAACAGCACACAGAAGGGCTGGTAGCACAGGTTCTTTGATCTGCTTTTCTAAGGAAAGCAACTTTAAGGGGTCAACAATCTCATTTTAATTAAACATACATATATCATTCACTTAGTTCAGGGGAAAATGTCACCACCCTGAACCTCAGAGGAAACACAAACAGAATTTACAAGCAGAAATTATATAAACAGAGCAAATAACACAAATCAGCAGACAGGGCTTCTATCTGTCCATAGCAATACATACGTAGTTACCAGAGAGAGAAGCATCAACATCTGGATTTTCAAAGCTGGGGGCCTCCTTAACGGCTACCCAGAGTTTTGTCCAGTCAAATCACACTACATGCTTCCAATGAGTGAGCCCCAAACAAAATGTTAACTTCAGAGTAGTTATGCACTTCTTCAGGTTCAGAGCACACACCTCTTGAGGGTTTCACACTTCTTGAGGGTCTCACACCTCTCATGACCTAACTAGCAAAAGGGGATGGGCCTTCCTACAAACAAAGGAAAGACTCAATCAAAGGTACTTGATTGGCTCAGTGCTGAGAAGGACTTTAAAACAAAAGACAAGAAAAAGTCCCACTTTGCTTGCCATTACACTATTATCCAAATTCATCCTTCTCACATCTATATGATTTTACAAAGCTCACCTGAAGTACAATTTTTACCCCTTTACATTATTGATTTCCTTTAAAGCTTAGGTTAGCTTCATTTCTTGGGGGAAAATCTTCCCTGGTTCTTCTAGTTGCTAGATATATTTATTTATCTGTTTTCCTTGAGTCAGGAAGACCAGTGTCTGAGATAATAATTATAAAGTGTTTGGTACAGTGCCTGGCACATAACAAGTACTATATAAATATTATTTTTACAATTATCACATGATATAGCTACCAAAAAATGTAAACTCCTTGAAGCAAAGATTACTTTTCAATTTTATCTCTGTATCTGTAGTATGACTTAGTGGATCAGGTGCTGGACTTGGAATTAGGCCAAAAAAAAATACTACCTTTCATATTCACTAGCTTTGACTCTGGGCAAGTCACTTAATCATACCGTAATTCTCAAGCAAGTCCCTAAGATTCATGTACTGTCACATAGTCAGGCTATAATCTGTGTTGATGGAAGAAGTTCCAACACCAGTTGTTACCACCATTGATAAAATCATAGTTCATTTGAGTTTTCATGCCAACACCTGGCACAATGCTTTGTACATGTGAAACACTTAGTAAATTATTTTAATTGAACCAAATGCTAAATTAATCTCTGTTGCTTTTAGGAAAATCTTTTTACCTCATTGGTCTTGAGTTTCCTCATGCCTAAAATGGATTGCAGGATGAAATAATCTCTAAGGTCACTTCAATCTAAAAACTCATATGATTTAGAAACAATGCTTTTCTACAGATTGTAAATAATTTTCTAAACCCTTCTTCTATAAAACCATACTTTTTACTTCTTATTTTCTTTCTCAACTGGTCTCATACTTCTTCCATGGGCTCACAGTTGAGCAAAGTGGGAAAGGGGGTGGGGAAGAGAAGGGAATAGGCATATTTGTAGCACTGTGCTAAGCACTTGACAAATATTACCTTACAACAATGCTATCATTTTCCCAATTTTATAGTTGAGGAAACCAAGGCAAACACCAATTAAAGTGACTGCTCCAGGCCACACAGCTAGTAAATATCTGAGACTGGATTTAAACTCATATCTTCTGGACTCTAGGCACAACACTCTCTCCTCTGTGGCACCTGGCTAGTAAACCTATTCAATAAAAAAGTGACTATGTGGTGGTCAAATGGTGGCCAGATTGTATGAAAAGAGATAAGAAAATTCCTTTTCTTTGAAGGGGAGGAATTGATCTTATAAATGGCTATATTTAGGTGCAATTAAGTGGGAAGAAAAGGTGGGCAATCATGCTAAGGGAATTTGGACATTGGTTGGTAGATGAAGCAGGAAAAAACAGGGATCAACAAAAGCCCCATTTTATTTCCTCTTCCCCACAGAACTGCAGAAGCCATAGAAACAAATGTAAAAACTAACCTGATCCTGTATGTCAATGAAACTTTAATTTTAAATCCTCCTTAAATTGTAATCCAAATAGCACATCACTTTGTAGAAGTCCCCTGACTCCAATGGCATTTGGTTATGAGATATGTGATCTCAGAGTTTGAGATACATATAACTCCTAAATCTATGAAAAGGAAAAGAATCATTAAATATTTAGAATAAATAATAAATTCAGGTATTGTGTAATTTACCCAAGATGATCAAAGCTCACTAAAATAGTTCATTAACATGCACAATGCCCATAAAGTATTTAGGAACTACTATCCTTTATTTCATTTTCCAGATATGGAGACTATAAGAACAGTGAGATTAATGGATTATAATAGCCTTTGATAAAACCAAGAAAAAACATATATTTTCTGATTTCTATCCTATTGCCCCTTTGAAAAATATCTTAGAAAAAGAAGCCTAATGCTTTATTTATATAAACAAGGTTAGAGAGTTACAGAATCTAGTGTAAAATCATGAGCCTCCAAAAGCTCCATTTATGCTCACAGGGCATATGGATGTGGGTCACACATTAAAACACAAGTTTCAACATTTATATGGTTTGATTAAAGTATATTATTTGTATAGTGATTAAATTCACATTTTCTTAGGAATTTCCCTTTCTTTTTTAATTTATACAATAAAATAAGTATTTCCATAACACAAAACAATAAAAAGATTATTGTACATGAAACTGCAAATCCACTTGTACAACTTGCTGTTCCTTTCAATTATACAACAAAATTACAATGTAAATTTCTTTTTTTTCTCTTTTTTCTTCCTTGCCCCCCCATTCTAGAGATGGCTACTACTAGTCACAAATAGGTATATAGAAGTTATATAGATATAGATAGATAGGTATAGATATAGATATAGATAGATACAGATATGTGTGTTTAAAATTATTCTACTCATACCTTTATTTATCAGTTCTTTCTCTGAAAGCAGATAGTGTCTTTCTTCATATGTCCGTTATATTTCCCTTTCAAAAAAATTACTTACAGTTAATGGTACCCCAACTGCATTTTCCTGACAGTTTTGTTGTTCTGAGTTTGTCTAAACATTATCAGTTTCATGTCTCCATGGCTTTTGTTTTCTAGACTTTCAGGCTTTGTGGCATTTTTTTCCACTTTTATTGCTGAAAAATGCTGTGCCATAAATATGATCACACCTTGTATTAAGAATATCAACGATATAAAAAAGGGAAAATGACCTACATATACAAAATTATTTATAGCAGCTCTTTATGTGGTGGGTGGCAAAGCATTAGAAACTGAGGGATGCCCATCAAGTTGCAGTATACAAATGCAATGTAATACTATTGTGCTTTATGAAATGATGAGCAGGCAGGTTTCAGAAAAACCTGGACTTACATGAACTGATGCTGAGTGAAGTGAGCAGAACCGGGAGAACATTGTCCATAATAACAGCAACATTATGCAATTATCAACTATGACTTAGCTCTTCTCAGCAATACAATGACCCAAGACAATTCCAAGACTTATGATGGAAAATGCTATCCACATCTAGAGAAAGAACTACGGAGGATGAATGCAGATCAAAGCATACTATTTTCACCTTTTTTTGTTCTTCGTTTTTTTGTGGCTTTTTCCTTTTGTTCGGTTTCTTCTTTCACAATATGACTAATGTGGAAATATGCTTATATGATTCCACATGTATAACCTATATTGCCTGCCATCTTGAGGAGCGAGGATAGGAGGGAGGGAGGGCGAAAAAATTTGGAACTCAAAATTTTATTAAAAAAAAGAATATTGAAAATTATCTTTACACATAATTGGAAAATAAAATTTTATTTCCAAAAAAGAAAGAATAACAATGATATTCTATATTTTCTTTGAAACCTATCCCAAAATATGCTAAATGAATAAAATAAATTCTGAAAAAACCATAAAATCCTTCATGTAATGAAAATGTTTATGCTTCCTTTGTGAGAAAAAATAGTTAATTTTGAATGTTACTTAGGAAAAAAAGCCTTATTAACTTAATGGGAAAATTGAAACATTTGAAAAATTTGCACTGTCCTGAATAGGCGTTTTTAAGGGATTTATCTAGAAGGCTTTTAAAAAAAATTCGTGATAAATACTTTAAAAAAATTCTATTGAAAATGGACTACCATAAAGCCAAGAAATTTAATATAAATTATAGAACCATGATATGGAAATTCTTCATTACAAATTGGAATTTTCTTAAGCTTTGAAATATATCCTCTAATCTCCCAGCTGTGTCTTCAGAGAATACAGAGTCAACTTACAAAATTACCAACTTACAAAATTCACCAAACAGATACATATCAAAAGCCACATAATACCATATGCTACTTTCTCAGTCCTTTTGCTAGAATACGTTGGCCATGTCTCTAGCATTTCAAGATCTCTCTCAATTTTCAGTGATTATTTGAAAAGAGATATTTATTATTTTCATATCCCTAAAGAGAGACTATGTCAAATGTAGCCTCTTTAAATGGAGAAAGTCTTATGCCTAAAGTGTTATGTTGACTCTGTTTCTCCTGGAATAAGTAACACTGATGAATTCAAAATAGAGAGCTTGTCAGCACCAGCTTTATTTTTTTCATTATTGTCTTATTTTCACGGGGATGTAAGATTGTCCAAGAATTCTAATTTATGTTTAGACAAGTGAAACTAAGTTAATGTTTCTCAGAAAATGCAGGTTTAACCTAGGTTTCTAGCCAAGAAAGACTTTGGAAGCTACAGGCAAGTAGAGGAAGCTAATTCCTCAGCACACCACTAATTTCCCATGTCTTTCTGACTTTGTTCATGTGTCTAGAGTTAGTCTAGGAGAAAGCTTGGAACCATCCATGACTTCTCTCAAAGAAGAAAAAAAAGAATGTCTCTAGCCTCCAAAGTGTCAACTCCTCCCTCTATGCAATCATGCAACTTTGGGTCTGCCTTCTCTCTACCTGTTAGCAGAGTCTTGTGGAAAATTTTCCAGGCTTGGATAGAAATTAGAGATACACTAAGTTTGAGCAGTTTGCTTTTAACTTACATAAGAGTAGTGCATCCTTTTCACATACCACATAATTCTCTTGTGTATAACATTCTTAAGAGCATGAAGCAAAAGCTTAATTTTAGTTTTAGTCTGTTTTTGCTTTTCTTTTCAGAGAAATTAAGCATCATCATGAATGTTGTCACAGCAGAGTTTTGAGTATAAGTACATGCAAAATAATACTGCATGATAGTGTTTCCTTAAATAAATTTAACTTACTTTAACATTCTATATGTTATATGTCTTCTATAATTACTTTTCACAAAATATGACCTGCAACCATATGTTCCTACTGATTGGTACATTTTTAGACATATAAGTTTTATTAATATGTGATTTTAAGTGACTGAATTATTGTCTTTTCTTAGGAGATAGCAAGGTGGAATGGAATCCATTCACATCAATATGTCAAGCACACCTCTTGTGAATCACACAACTAATTCTGAATTCAAGACAAAGAGACCTCGGGTCATGTCAAAAAATGGACACAGTAATGTGAGGATTGACAAAGTTGATGGTATCTACTTACTTTACCTTCAAGACTTATGGACAACAGTTATAGACATGAAGTGGAGGTACAAACTCTCTCTATTTGCTGCCACTTTTGTGGTGACCTGGTTCCTATTTGGAGTCATCTATTATGTGATCGCATTTCTTCATGGGGATTTGGAACAGAGTGAGCATTCCCAAAATCAAACAGCCTGCATTATGAAAGTCAACTCCTTAACAGGGGCATTTCTCTTTTCTCTTGAGTCACAGACAACTATTGGATATGGTGCCCGTTTCATCACTGAAGAGTGTCCTCATGCTATTTTCTTGCTGGTTATTCAACTAGTTATAACAACCTTAATTGAGATCTTTATTACTGGCACTTTCCTGGCCAAAATTGCAAGACCTAAAAAACGGGCTGAGACCATTAAGTTTAGCCATTGTGCTGTCATTACCAAGCATAATGGGAAGTTATGCCTGGTGATTCAAGTGGCCAATATGAGGAAAAGTCTTTTGATCCAATGTCAGCTTTCTGGCAAGCTCCTCAAGACTCACCTTACCAAAGAAGGGGAAATGATACTACTCAACCAAGCGACAGTCAAGTTTCACGTGGATTCCTCTTCTGAAAGTCCCTTCCTCATTCTACCCATGACATTCTATCATGTGCTGGATGAGACAAGTCCCTTGAGAGATCTGACATCCCAAAATCTGAAAGAAAAGGATTTTGAATTAGTGGTTCTCCTTAATGCCACAGTGGAGTCCACTAGTGCTGTCTGCCAGAGCCGAACATCTTATATCCCAGAGGAGATCTACTGGGGATTTGAATTTGTACCTGTGGTATCTCTCTCCAAAAATGGAAAGTATGTGGCTGATTTTAGTCAATTTGAAGAAATCCGAAGAAGTTCAGACTGTACATTTTATTGTATAGACCCAGAAAAACAAAAACTTGAAATGAAATACAGGGAAGAAGAGCAGAGAGAGAGGGAACTCAGGACAATTTTGTTACAACAGAATAATACCTGATTACATTGGAATCCAAAATTTTAACTTTATGAGCTAATTTTCCAAATTGTGAAAGGGTAGTAATCTGTAGAATGTAAGCTCTAATAGGATAGAAACGGTATCACTTTTGTCTATGTGGTTCCAGCCTGTAATACACTATTTTGCACATAGTAGGTACTTAATAAATTTTTGTTGAATTAAATCAGTATATCATCTATGAGGCTACTAATTATAAATATTTGTCAGTGACCTAAAAAATGCCATGAGGTAGAAAAAAATTGATCCTTTCTTTATATTTGGTCAAATCAAATTTTTTTCCCCATGAAAAATTCTCTGGGTGTGCTTAATATGCTTTCTTTAAAATCTCCCAAAAATAAATTTTTCTAACAATGAATTTGGAAGAACTTGGTCAAGCAGAGTTCTAAGAATTTCACTCCCTCTAGAGTTTTGATAGACATTGATGGAATAAATATTGAAAGGAAACAGGACTGTGTAAAGACAATTAGCAAGACAATTACGCAAGATATTTATTGGTTCAAAGAATAAAAAAAATAGACAAAAATCATATGGTCATAATTTAAAATCTTGTTTCTTGGTACTGGGGAAGAGAAAATTATGTGTATATGTGTGTTTCTGTATTGCTAGTTTGGCTACACTTTAAGAGGAATTCTTAAAATCATTAGTTTGTTAAGGTCATTTACTTTTTGCTGCTACTTAATGTGCTATAATCTGTAAGAAAATAATGCTCACATGTATATTGACAGCAATTCATTTTTTAATTGAATTCTTTTGGTTTCCATTTGATTCACTTGAGTACAATTTGGCTTTAAGGTTTTATCCAATGTGTATCATAATCATAAAAGATTCTTTGAAAACTATAACAATGAAGAGAACTTTGTTCAACAAACCTTTGATTATTAACATGTAGACTTAGAATAGCATAGGACATATTCCCCAAAGGTATTCATTACTGTTATGGAAGATACCATATAGATTCCAAAAAGAAAGGGAGATTCATAGATGCTAAGGTCCCACAGAAGCTCATGTTTATAGATGACATTATGCTGAGTTCATCAAGCTCAGATCACTGCAGAGTCTCTAAAGTGAGATTCATAAATGCTCATGAGTTTGTCTTAGGAAAGCAAAGCAAAATGTATTTTCAACACTGTCAGTTATGGTTGGATGGAAATCCCATAGACCTAATCTTTCAGGACATACATCTTGGACAAACAGTGCAGATGAATAACTAATTTCACCTGTAAATGAAAATAGCTGAATTGCCTTTGGGAAATCATATGGTGTTTTTAATGACTCCAAGCATCTTTCTGAAACTAAGATTTATATTTTTAATATCAGTATTCTTTTGACAATATTCTGGTTCCAAGTCATACAATATAATAGTTTCTGAAGAACTAAATTTATAGTTCACTCGAAGTATATAACTGGCAAAGTAGATTACAATATCTTACTGAGGAAGAGCAGGCACAGTAGGTGAGCACTGGATCTGGAATCAGAAAAATGAATTCAAATCCAGCTTCAGATATTTGCTAGCTGTGTGACCATGGGCAACTCTTAACCTGCCTGCCTCATTTTCCTCATCTATAAAATGCGCATAATAACAGCACCTACTTCCCAGAATTTTTGTGAGGATAAAGTGTGATAACAATTGTGAAGCACTATGTAAACCTTCAAGTGCTATATGAGTGTTAGCTATTATTATCATTGTTATTATCATTACTATTATTATAATGGATGTTTTTATAGAAATACATGACTGAAAAAGATGGAGATCATCATACAGTAAAGGAGGAAAATCAATGGGAAATCCAGATGTTTTGGGGTAACTAATAAGCATCAAGAAACCTGGAAAAAGCCCACCAAAACACAGGATGATGAGATATAGAAATAGCACTATATGCTTCCTTGAGAAACAATGCTGAGAAAACAGATCTATTGAAATAACAAAGATTTATAGTGAAGCAAACCTGAATAAAAGTCAGGAAGCTCAATCTGTAGTTCATAGGAATACTTTTAAATAAGATTTTCATAAGATTCTTCTGACATGTTAGTTTTGTGACCTCAATTTAAGTAAGGATTTTAATGTTTGATTAATTTGATACAGAGCAAGATCACAGAGAACTCAAAAACTAATTAGAGAGATAAAATGTGATGTTATCAATATAAAATGTATAGAGTTTAATTTATTTCTGATAGTAGTCTGAATAGATACATCCAATCATACTGCTTATCTCTAAAACTATAATGTGTTATCTATAAAACTATGATTTGGCCAAAGTATACAGGTAGTGAACTAATTTCTTATATTTGAAGTTTCTTAATGCTAAAAGATTCATGCTAAGCAAACTTTCACTGAACTTTGGCATTTTGAAGATTTTCTGGTGCATAAAGCTTTCTTATTGGAAACTGTTAAAAAAACCACTTTGTCGCCTCTTAAAAACCTCAGATAAATAGCAGAATGGCAGTGCAATCTGTAAACAGTGCCTTATTTCAGTAATAAAATATAATTATGTAGCACCTTTCACCCAATGATCTCAAATTGTGTCATGAATATGAACTCATTAAAACTAATTTTCAGACTCTTGTGATATTATTGACACATGCCATTCCTATTTTCTTCCTCAAATTGTGTTTCAAGAAACCTTGAGATACATCAAAATGAATCAGATGTTATTTGTTGAAAGGTATTAAAATAGTGATTTTAGATGATTTTGCCACAAGGCTTCTGTCACTGTGGAAAATGACTGGTCTATAGCAAAAGAATAACTAAAAGAGATTTTGGTCAAAATAGCGGGCTTAAAAATTCGATCAACTTGGCGGTTTCTTATTACAATTCTAAACAATTGATTTAGTCAGTCGGTCAACCAACATTTATAAGCACTTAGTATACTAAGTGCTACAGATACGAAGAAAAGCAAAAATTATTCTCTGCTCTCAAGGAGATGACAGACTTATCAGGGGAAGACAACAGGCAAACAAATATGTATAGACAAGATATACAAATAAAAAATTAGAAATAATCAGCAGAGGGAAGTCACTAGATTTAAGTGGTATCTGGAAAGGCTTCCTGTAGAAGGTGGGATTTTAGCTGGGATTTGAAGGAAGCCAGGGAAGCTAAGATGTGGAGATGAGGAAAGAGCATTCCAGGCATGTGAGATAGCAAGTGAAAATTCCTGGAGTCCAGAGAAGGACTATCTTGTTTGAGGAACAGCAAACAGTCCCAATGTCATTGGATCACAGAGTGTGTGAAAGATGTAAGAAAATAAGAAAGGTGGAGAGATGGGGAAAGTTCTGAAGGGCTTTGAATGCTGAACCCGATTTTGTATTTCATCCTGCAAGTGATAGAGAACCATTGGAGTTTATTGAGTATGGGGGTGATATGGCCAGATCTACACTTTTGGAAGATCAGCTCAGCATCTGAGTAGATGATGGACTGGGGTGGGAGGAGACGAGATAGGGAGACCAACCATCCAGCTATTATAATGATCTAGATGTGGGGTAATAAAGGCCTGCACCAGAGGGGTTGCAGTGTTAGAGGAGAGAAAAAGGGTTTATGTAAGAGATGCCACAAAGGTAGAATTAAAAAAAAACTTGGCAAAATTGTAGGGGAGACTGAGCCAAGATGGCAGAGTAAAGGCAGGGACTCACCTGTGCTCTTCCCCAAACCCTTCCAAAAAAAAGGTCACACTTGTCAGATGGCCTAACAGGACAGAAAAGGAAAATGATAAATATTGGAAGGGATGCAGGAAACTTAAAATACTAATTTACTGTCAGTAAAGTTGTATACTGATTGAGAGCAATTTGGAACTATATCCAAAGAGCACCCATGCAAGCCCTTTGATCTTACAATACCACTACTAGGTCTGTATCCCAAAGAGACGATCAAAAAAAGGAAAAGGACCTGTATGTACAAAAATATTTATCGCAACTCTTTTAGTGGTGGCAACGAATTGGAAATTGAGGGAATGTCCATCAATTGGGGAATGGCTGAACAAGCTGTTGTATATGATTGATATGGAATACTTATGGATATTATGGAATAATATGCTTTAAGAAATGATGGGCAGGATGCTCTCAGAAAAACCTGGAAAGCCTTACGTGAACTGATGCAAAGTGAAATGAGCACAACCAAGAGAACATTGTACACGGTAGCAGCAATATTGTATGATGATTTACCATTAATAACTTAGCAATTCTCAGCAATTCAATGACCCAAGACAATTGTGTAGGACTTATGATGAAAGGGGCTGTCCATCTCCAAAGAAAGAACTGGTAGAGCCTGAATGCAGATCAAAGATACCTTTTCTTTACCTTATTTTTCTTGGAGTTCTGTGTGTGCGTATGTATGTGTGTGTGTTTTCTTTCACACAATGACTTGCATGGAAATGTGTTTTGCGAGAAAGGGGAGATGAGGATGACACCTAGAATGTGAGCCTAGGTCACTAGGAAAATGGTGGAAAACTCAACAGTAATAGGAAAGTTATAAAATGGAGAAGATTTGGGGGAAAGAAAATGAGGTCAGTTTTAGACATGTTAAGTTTAAGATGTCTACAGGACATTATAGATTGCCAGTAGACAGTTAGAGATGAGAAACTGGGGTAAGCAAAAAGCTTAGGACTGATAAGTAAATTTGAGGATCATTAGAATAGAAATCATGAGACCACTAAGTGAAAGAGTATATAGAGAGAAGAGGGCCCAGGATAGAATGCTGTGGGATACCTACAGTTAGCAGGCATGATCTGAAGGATGATCCAGCAAAGAAGAGGTGAGAGGAGGAAAACAAGGAAAGATTTTGGTCACACACACACACACAACCTAGAGAAAAGAGAGTGTCAAAGAAAAAAGTAATCAACAACGTGAAAGGTAGCAGAGAGGTCACAAGGGATGAAGACTGAGAAAAGGCCATTAGATTTGGCAATTAAGAGATCATCAATAACTCTGAAAAGAACAGTTTTGGTTGAATGAGGAGGTCAGATGGAAGCTAGACTGAAGAGAATTGAGAAATGGGGTGGAGCCAAAATAAGGGAATACCTAGAAATAGTACATTGAACACTCCCCCTTCCCCCCCACACACTTTGTGCAAAGCAAAACAAAAAAACCTCCTGCAAACAGACCTAGAAAATGCACCAGATCAAATCATGATGGGGAAATCCAAGAAAAAGTCTCAGTAAGTCATGTTTCCAACCCTAGTTGATATAGGATACAGATTGAGAAGTCTATTGGCATTGGGAACTGGGTCCATCCAAGAGTATGGCAAAACACTTCAGTGCCCAAGGATAGTCCATACACTAGGGTAAGAAGGAGTCCCAGATCCACACTGGGGTATTGTAGAGTAGGGGAATAGGTACTAACCGGAAGTTTGTCATTACTATCCAGTTCCAAGTTATACATTGAAGGTGGACCTTTGCCCAGGGTTGGTATTTTGAGGGTAGGGAGCAGACACAGGCCCTAGACTGAGAGAAATAAATTCAGAAACAACAGCAGTAGTGTGATGCTGACCCATAGAATAGATCAAAGTCTCAGTTCCATCTTCTAGCCCAGTCTGAATTCCAGGGTAGGAAGCCCAGAATAAAGAAGAGCTTCAGAATGAGGAGAGTTTCCCAGCTGACTCATAATGGCTGAGTCCAGAAGTCTACTGTGCTCAGATTAAAACCAAGGAAAGAGACTTGAAGAGCACAGACCAAGGAGGCAACAGACTTTGCCCTGGATCAGACCACTTTGGGAGCACAGAAAGCTTGCAGGTCTTCAGTCTGAGCTGTTCCTAAGAGCCTGAAACAACACAAGCCTCCAAGAAAGCAACAACAAGACAAATCCAGACTTTTGCTCCATAAGTTCTAACATCATTTGAAACTAAAGGAATCAGCAAACAACAGTAATGAGAAGAATCACAATAAAAAGCTATTGTGACAGGGATATTTATGACACAAACCCATAAAAAAAAACAGTGAATAACTCCAAAATGTCTACAACAAAAGTCTCAAATAGAAAGAGTTTGAGTACAAATTCATCAGGAATTCCTAGAAGAGATGAAGCAAGAGTTTAAAAAGGAAATAAGATGTTTTTATAAATGAAGAAACAATAAGAAAGAGAATTACTTTCTTAGCAGAAAGATACAAAATTTTGGCCAGGAAAAAAATTCCCTAAGTGGATCATTACAAGATAATGACTCAACAAAGCAAGAAGAAATATTAAATTGAAGTAAAAAACTCTGAAAAATAAAAGAAAATGCACACTAGCTCATGGCAAAAACAATTGACCTGGAAAACAGATTGAGATAAAAAAAATTAAGAATAATTTTACTACCTGAAAATTACCCAAAAAAGAGCCTAGAAACCACATTTTAAGAAATCCTGAGTGCAGAGGGAAGGTGGTGGAGAAAAGGCAGGGAATCACCTGAGTTCTCTCAAATTCACCTCCAAATACCTTTAAAATAATGCCTCAAAAACAAATTCTGGAACAGCAGAACCCACAAAAGGAAGGGGTTAAACAATTCTCCAGCCTAAGACAATTTAGAAGGTCAGCAGGAAAGGTCTGTCATAGTGGAGTGAGGGTGGAGCACAGGCCATTGCAGGCTGCACCAGATCAGATTGAGCCCCAGCAAATGAGGAACAGGCTTGGGGGAAACTGAATCAGCAGTGGCCACTTCTGTAGGTCTCAGCCCACAGACAGTAAGGGGGTCAGAAAACTGGTCAGGAGGAAATTAAAGGAGTTACTTTGCTGGCAACTGGGGCAGGACTTTGTGGCATTGCCCAAACTTGGATCTGGGTCACAATATTGGGTTTAAATCTCAGAACAAAAAGGAACATTAACACATCAGAGCTTGTGGCCACAGGAGAGCTGGGACCCTGGTCACAGTTCCAGGGCAAAAAAGAGGGCGTATAGTCACTCACAGACCTGAGCACAGTCCAGGAAAGAGTAAATACATCTCTCCCTAGATCATACCACCTTTGAAGAACAGAAAGCTTACAGACACCCAGAACTTGCTTTGAAAACAGCAGCACAAAAACCCTGAAGCTTGGGAAAGCACACCCTCCACTCCAGAGGCAGATCTCCACTTTAGAATATTGTTAAAAATCAAGAAATAGACTGGAAAATGAGCAAACAACAGAAAAAGCCCCCACTGACTACAGAAAGCTATTATGGTGACAAGGAATATCAAAATACACATGCAGAAGAAGACTACAAAGTCATAACTGCTACATCCAAAACCTCAAAGAAATATATAAATTGGTCTCAGGCCATCGAAGAGCTCAAAAAAGATTTTAAAAATCAAGTAAGGGAGATAGAGGAAAAATTGGGAAGAGAAGTGAGAGAGCTGCAAGAAAATCCTTTTTAAAAAAAAAAGAGTCAACACCTTAGTAAAGAAAAAAATAAAAAATACTGAAGAAAACAATACCTTAAAAAACACAATAGGCTAAATGGTAAAAAGGGGTACAAAAACTCAATGAAAAGAAGAATGCCTTGAAAGGGAGAATTAGCCAAATGAAAAAGGTTATACAAAAATTCACTGAAGAGAAAAACTCCTTAAAAAGCAGAATTGGTCAAAAGGTACAAAGAAATACAAAAATTCACTAAAGAAAACTCCTTAAAAAGTAGAATTTTCCAAATGGAGAAGGAGGCCCAAAAGTTCACTAAAGAAAATAATTCCTAAAAAATTATAATTGCACAAATGGAAGCTAATGACTTTATGAGAAACTAAGAAACAATCAAACAAAATTGAAAAAATGAAAAAAGAGAAGAAAATGTGAAATATCTCATTGGAAAAACAACTGACATAGGAAGTAGATCCAGGAGAGATAATTTAATTATTGAACTACCTGAAAGCCATAATGAAAAAAACCCTAAACCCTAAACATCGTCTCTCAAGAAATTATCAATGAAAACTACCCCAATATTCTAGAACCAGAGAGCAAAATAATAATTAAAAGAATACAACATACACCTCCTGAAAGAGATCCCAAAATGAAAACTCTCAGGAATAGTATAATCAAATTCTAGAGCTCTCAGATCAAAGAGAAAATATTGCAAGCAGCCAGAAAGAAACAATTAGAATATTGTGGAGCCACAGTCAGGATACCACAAGATTTAGTAGTTTCTACATTAAAGTATTAGAGGGTTTTGAATATGATATTCCAGGAAGCAAAGGAGCTAGGATGACAACCAAGAATCATCTACCCTGCAAAATTTAATATGATCCTTCAGGGGGGAAAATGAATATTAAATGAAATAGAAGGCTTTCAAGCATTCCTGATGAAAAGACCACAGATAAATAGAATTTTTTACTTCAAATATAAAACCCAAGAGAAGCATAAAAAGGTAAACAGGAAAAAGAAATCATAAGGGTTTCAATAATGTTTAACTGTTTACATTCCTATGTGGGAAAATGATATTTGCAACTCCTAAAAACTTTCTCATCATTAGGGCAGTTAGAAGGAGTATACAGCAGTCAGGGGTGTAAGTTGAATATGATGAGATGATTATCCAAAAAGGTAAAATTAAGGAGTGAGAAAGAGGAATGCACTGGGAGAAGGAGAAAGAGAGTGGTAGAATGGCATAAATAATCTCACATAAAGGAGACATAAAGAGCTTTCATTTATTATTGAGGGGAAGATGGGGAAGGTGGGAGAGAGAGAGTGAATCTTGCTCTCATTGGAATTGGCTTAAAGAGGGAATAACATGTACACTCAGCTGGGTATAGAAATCTATCTTACCCTACAGGAAAGTAGGAGGGGAAGAAGATAACAGAAGGGAAAGGAAGGGAGAGAAAATTTGGGGTAGTTAAAAGACATAAGTAAAATACTTTTGAAGATGGACAGGGTAAAAGGAAAGAGAAAAGGATAGACATGGGGGAAATAGCATTGAAGGAAATGCACACTAATGAAAAGTGTGCAAAAAAATTTACAAGTGTCTCTGATATATACCTCATTCTGAAATTATAGATAAATGAGTCAAATTTATAAATATGAGACCCATTCAATATCAATTGATAAATCATCAAAGAAAATAAACAGTTTTCAAAATAATCAAAGCTATCGATAATCACATGTAAAATGTGCTAAATCACTAATGATTAAAGTAATGTTAATTAAAACAATTCTGAGTTATCATTTCATACTTATCAGATTGACTAATATGAGAATAAAGAAAAATGACAAATGTTGAATAGATGTGGAAAAATTGAGACACTAATGCACTATTGGTGAAGCTGCATACTGATTTCAACCATTCTGGAGAGCAATTTGGAACTATGCCCAAAGGGCTATAAAACCATGTATGCACTTTGACCCAGGAACACCATTACTAAGTTTACATCCCAAAGAGATTTAAAAAGAGGAAAAGACCTATATGTACAAAAATATTTACAGTAGTTCTTTTAATGATGACAAAGAATTGGAAATTGAGGGATATCAATTATCAAATATCAATTGGGGAATGACTGAACAAGTTGTTGTATATGATTGTGATGGAATACTATTATTCTATTATAAGAAATGATGAGCAGGATGCTTTTAGATAAACCTGGAAAGACTTACATGAAATGATGCAAAATCAGATGAAGAGAAACAAGAGTACATTATACACAGTAACAGCAACATTGTATGGTAACTGTGAATGACAACTATTCTCAGCAATACAATGATCCAAGACAATTTCCAAGAACTTATGATGAAAAAATGCTCTCCATCTCTGGAATAAGAACTATGGACACTGAATGTAGATCAACATATACTTTTCCCTTACTTTATTTTTCTTGGGGTTTATTTGTCTGGGTTTTCTTTCACAACATAGAAATATGGTTTACATAACTACACATGTACAACCTACATAATATTGCTTGCCTTCTTAATGAAGGGGTGAGGGGAGGAAGGGAGGGAGGGAATTTAGGATTTAAAAAAATTTTAAAGAATGTTAGAAAAAATTTTTGGTTGTGGGAAAAAGAAAACATTAAATCATTAAAAAATAAACTTATGCTCAAGAGACAAAAAAATTTTAAAACTAGAACTAGAGTGCAGAGTAGAAATATAAAGAATCCATTGTTCACCTGAAAAAAAATCCCAAACTGAAAACTCCTGGATAAACTGTAGGCAAAATGCAGAGCTTCCAGATCAAAGAAAAAATACTTCAAGGAGCCAGAAAGAAAGAATTAAAGTACCAAGGATCCACAGGGTAACGCATGATTTAGCAGCCACCCCTCTTAAGGAGCAGAGAGCTCAGACTATGATATTCCAGAAGGTAAAGAATATGGGTTTACAGTCAAGAATAACTTAAGCAGCAAACAGAATATAATCCTTCAGGGGAAAATGAATTTTTAACGAGTGGACTTCCAAGAATTTTGGGTAAAAAGACCAGAACTATGTAGAAACTTGGAAGTACAAGAATTAAGAGAAACATAAAAATGAACAAACAATGACAAAGAGCTAAACAAGGATTAACTGCCTATGTTCTAATGAGGGGACGTGACACATCTGTCCCCTTGGAACATGATCATTCTCAAGGGTGATGGGGGAATCTTATTATACAAAGTCTGGAAGTGGTTCTCTCATGTTTAAC
The DNA here is from genome assembly GCF_011100635.1 of Trichosurus vulpecula. Classification (NCBI taxonomy): domain Eukaryota; kingdom Metazoa; phylum Chordata; class Mammalia; order Diprotodontia; family Phalangeridae; genus Trichosurus; species Trichosurus vulpecula. Next base: position 372,323,689 of record NC_050574.1, on the reverse strand, counting down.
TATCTTAGGAGAAAAATGGAAAGAGAGGGGAAGAGGAATACACTAGGAGAAAGGGAAAGGAAGGTTATTGAAATTTATCTCACATAAGTAGGGTGCACAGATAAGGAGGAAAAATAGATGACACGATTTGTACAATGTAAATACATTTAATGCAACAGGGACATAGGAGGGAAAGGAGAAAAGGGGGAAATATACAGAAGGTAGATTAAGGGAAGGCTTAGTCCTAATCAAAACAAACTCTAAGGATGTTCAAAAATATTTACAGCCCTTTTTGATGTGACAAAGACTGCAAACCTGAGGGTTTATTTATAACTGATGAAAGACTGACTAATTTATGGTACATAAATTGCTGAATAATTTGTACAGTGATAGCAATATGGTAAAAACAAATAACTTTGTAAAATTAATGACTGATCAATCAGTCTAATAATCAACCATAATTCCTGAGGGATAGTGATGAAACAATCATTCGGGAAAGATTTTAGATATATTTTCATTGTCCATAGGTGTCTGGCTTCAGGGTAAATTCCTCTCAGGGCCTTAGGGAGTTGAGGCAAAGGAACATATACTTAGAGCTGAAGGTATAGTGTTACTCTTTGAGATAATTAAACTTTTTACATCATTTGATATTACTGTTAAAATGATAATACTCCAATATGGAGTCACTTAAGCTAAGTGGTCTTATTGTCCATAATGCGTATAACACAATGCCTGTAAAGCAAGATAGACAGTTTTTGTACCTTCTACTGTTCTGGCCTATGTTAACCCTTTGTTAAGTAGTAAACATTTATAACTTCTGATTGGGTAAAACTCCTAGTTGCCTGGAGCTGCCTGAGTCACTCCTCTTCTGTTCCCTCAAACGGTCAACTCAAACCCTCATCCAATTTCTTATCCTGATAAAGACACTCCTTCTACCTGAACCCTACTTGAGCCCAGTATCCATAAGTGACTCTAAGAACTTCTCCACTACATCTGGATCTGATTAAAAATTTCCTCTCCCAATCTGGCTGTGATAACTTGTTTTCCACCAAGCCCATTTTTAGAGTATAAAATTTTCTAACTTAACTCCATCTTTGATCAAGTATTCTCTCCAACACAACTCCCTTTCCCTCATGCTGAATTTCTTGAATCCGCAGGAATGAACCTCTCTCTGTCTATATTTCCATATAGTGTGTGTATGTGTTTTTTCTGCCTACCTGCTATGCCACATTTGTACTAGCTTCCTAGTACTAATTTCCTGTGAATCCCTGCACCTAAGTCTTCGTTTTAACCCAAGCTATGAGACCAAATAAAGCCAGGGCACAAGATGAGGCTGAGACTTGATAGAATGGACTTTTGTCTCTTCCCAAGGGAGGCTGGAGACTAGGCAAGAGATGTAGTGATAGACTAGTATCCTCTCCCTTCACCACAAAGGCAGGAGGCAATTTATTTTCCTACTATATTGACATGAAATTATTGATTTTATCTACATTATTGGTGTCAAAGTCCTAATATGGCAAGTGACCAACAAAACTCCCTAGTGCTCCTGAACCAGATTAAAATATTATTGAGAAATGTTTAACACATTAAATAAAACACAACATAGATAAAGTTAATTTGTGGGTTTTTAAAAAATCAATGTGCATCCTACAGGAATGAGTTTCTATTTGAGTTTAATTCCATTGATCTACATCATATAGATACAGACTAAGCAACTTGTAAAAGGAGCCAAATTAGAAGAAGCTACACCTTCTATATCAATATTGAACATTTAGTAAGATAACAGGAATAGTTGGCGTGCAATTGTAATCCAAGAGATCTTAATAATTTTTAAAAGGAAGGAATAATATTTACAAGATATCTTTTCTCACAGCCCAATTTAACTGTTGGTTTTAAAAATTAATTAGTTTTCAAAAGGCATTATTTTAAAAGATTTTTTCTGTCAGTTACTTTAGAAAAGTATTAGCATTTTGCATTTTAATTTCAAAACCATGTAAGCATTCACATGTATATCTGTATATTTTGAGTTAAAGATTTGGTTCACTCATTTTCTCATTTTAGGAGGGCCTGCACTTAGAGATTTGGAGTGGGAGCAGCTAGGTAGCCTAGTGGATAGAGCACTGGCCCTGGAGTCAGGAGGACTTGAGTTGAAATGTGGCCTCAGACATGACACTTACTAGCTGTGTGACCCTGGGCAAGTCACTTAACCCCAATTACCTAATCTCCACCCCCCAAAAAAGATTTGGAGTGTAAGGATTTGGATCTGGCAATTAGCTTTGGTGAATGGGCATGGCTAAACATAGTGTTTCTTTATCACCTCAAAATAGGAAATTATGCTTAACAAAAAAAACATCAACAACAAATGATAAAGAGAAAAAATATCACAGGAAAAAAATATCTCTCTGAAAAATGGAAAAAATGGAAAAAAATGAGTAAGCAAAAAAACCCCTTCAAAATCTCAATATCCCATTTCTTTGAATAAAATATAGATTCAGAGAAAGGAAGGTGAAGTCAACAGAAGCAAATAGCAAAATATCAACAGTAAGGCTAGATGTATTATATGAATGTTCAGAACATTGAATAAACTGAATAAATGAAAGATCAGTCAACAATAACATAAAAACATTTTTAAATGAAAGATTAGGGGAAAGCAAACATCAAACTTGACAGCTTAGAATAATTGGTGACAATTATTAATGAATCATATTCTCTAAGGAATATAATGCTCTTGATAAAATATATGCAAAGTTAAAGAGCAGCTAGAAATCAATGAGAGAGGAAAAGAAAGAAAGATGATTTCCTCCAATAATTGCCTATCTAGCCAAGCAGAGCACATTCCTTCATATGAATAGATTTTACATACAAGCAAAGAATCCTATAGAATCCTGCCTCTGCTCCCATTCCTACAAAATGCAATAGGCAAAAAGGCCCAAGAGTTCTAGGAAGGGCCTTTTGCATTCAAATCAACTATGAAGCAGGATCATGTAAATAAGACTTTAAAGCAGAGGATGATAAAGTGATTATAAAGGACTTTACATTCTTAAGAGTTACATTCTTAAGCCTCTTTGATGTTCCATCATGAGAAAAGGGTATTGAGGGAAAAAATGGATAGGAATTGAGTGAGAAATGTTATAGGCTGGTATCAGAGAGAACTAAATGGCTTTGAGGAGAGAGGAGAAAATTATCCTACTTTGGATTTGAGCACTATGTTTATTTTGTTTCTGTTGTATTTATTCTTTCCTGATCTCAGATGAATGAATATCAGAGAAAGAACAGACCAGATTATGAGCATGTGAGCTTTCAAAGGTAGGAAGAACCATCAGTAACAGTTAAAATAGGGCAAACTGAGGCATACGGTTCTGAGCATAATCAATTTATTAAGTATGAATTCACCAATAAATAGGATCTCAGCTTCCTCAACCACCTAAGACTCCAGATGAGGGGATCAGTTCTCTTTTATAGGTACTGGGGAGTACAGAACAAAGAACAGGACTTTATAGGTAAGGAACAATTTATGATTGGTTACAAGATCTCGGCATCACAAGTGGTGAAATTAATATGATTGGTTACAGAGCTGAGGCATGGGGCACAATATGATTGATTGGAGTTGGAAATAAGAGGTTAGCAACAGCCCCCTCCCTCCCTCCTGTTATTAAGAAATGTTCATTGTTTGAGTCCACCTACAAAGTCATTGATAGTGGCTAAGACATCTTTGGATAGCAAACCAGACATCCCAGTGTCTACTCACATCTCCCAAGGACAGCAGATTTCCTACAGGCAAGAATGTAACAGTGATTAACAAGAGAACCAGATTTAACTCATTAGAGGCCTACTGAACTTCTGAACTAAGTTCAGAGACAAAGATCCATGACTTACATAGTAATGGGACAAAATCAATTAATTGTAAATAGGATCAAGAAAAGATGATATGGAATCAATTTTAATCTTCTCGAGAAGTTCACAAATTTTAGGCAGTAACAGATTTTTTTCCAATAGCCACAGCAGCCAAGCCAGGTGAAGTGTCTGTTGTAGAGGCTGTATAATAACTGAGTGATCTACTTGACCCAGCCCAGTAGTAAATTGACTTAGCAGTCAAGATATCATGTCCTGAAAGTAAAGATATCCACAAATTATGCTAGGCCCTGACATGAGTTTGGTAGAATCTCTGAGAAGAGAAAAATAGGAACCATGTTCAGGGGTTGTGATTTGCTCATCAGTGCATGATTCTAAAACATCTGCACCATATATGGATCTATCCTCATTTCTTCATCTTTCCTACAAGAAGACTATGACAAATGTTTTCCTAAAATCTATGTAAACTATTTTTTAGGGAATTTTCCTTATTTGCTAGCTTAGTAACTCTATAAAGAATAAAGAGAATGAGATTAGGCTTCCATGATCTAGTTTTTTTTTAACATCATGATCTTTTCTTGATGAAACTATGCTAGATTATTTTGATGAGCACTTCCAATTCTAGGTGTTAAGTAATCCATACCTATAATGTATTTTCTTGTAATCAAAGTCAAACTCACTGTTCTATAATTTGCAGACTTTTTCTCTTTCTTTTTGTGAATATTGAGACAATATTGGCATTTCCCAATTCAATCCTGAACTCTCTTGTCTTCTGTGATACTACTAATATCAGTAAGAAGACTTTTAGTCAATATGGCTGCCTTAATGGGAAGCAAATCACCCAACTCCCAATTACTATTCCAGCAAAACAATAAAATTTGCAACAGACTAAATATTGATGAAGAAATTCAATGAGAAACTATAGTGATTTGTACCCCAGAATTGCACATGAGGTCAGCAAAAAGCCTGAGGACAATAGGAATAGGGACTACCTACAAAGCTAGCATTTCCATAGATTAGCTTCCCAGAATGGTCAAAAATTGACCAGGGATCCATATAGCCATGAAGGCTCTTTTTCTGGTGGCATTAAGATATGAAAGCTCAAGGTTGATCAGAAAGCCCCAGAAAGTGGCACCAGACAGAAACTATTGACCAGTAAAGTGCTGCAGTGTTCGGACTAAAACACATAGGGTCTTGAATCTCTGAAGTCTCTAATGCCACGTCCTGAGATGTTAAAGAGGGCTCTGAAGATCCAGTACCTTAACGATCAGGCAGGGGGCATGCCTGGAAGCAGAGGACAATTCAGGAACACTGGTGATCAAGCAGGGACAACTACTCAAGAGCTCAGCAAAGGGCAGAATTCTGCCTTTATACAAAGTCCCACTTCAGGAACTAAAGCAAATCAAAGAAAATAAAAGTGATTCTGGACATCCCTCCCCTTCCCAAGAAGGAGTAAATAACTCCATAACACCTATAAACAGACTCAAAGGGAAAAAAAAATACATTTTTATAAGGACTACATGAATGCTGAAAAAACTAAGAAAAGATTTTTTAAAATGAAACAAAGCTTTGGATTAACAGACTGGAAGGAGAATAAATCATTTAGAAGAGAAAATGACAAAGCTTATCCAAGAAATGGACTTCCTGAAAACTAGAAGAGAACAAAGACAGTAAGAACATGAGACAGTAAGAAATATTAGTGCAAAATGAAAAGATTGCAAAAATAGAAGATATGTGATATTAAAAATAACTGACCTATAAAACAAGTCATAGAGATGTAATTTAAGAAAAAGATCCCTGCAAAATATTTCAAGAAATAGTAAAACTGCTAATATCTAAGGCAAAATGATAACCAAAAAAAAAAATCCATCAATCACCTCATGAAGTAACCTTAAAACAAAAAGTCCTAGGAAAGTCATGACTCAAATACAGAGCTCCCACATCAAAGAAAAATTACTTCAAACATTCAGAAAGAAATATTACGCTATCAAGTCAGAATCACACAAGACATAGCTGATTCTACTACAAATGAGAGGAAATGTTGGAATAAAACATTCCCCAAAACAAAAGATATAGGCTTCCAGGGGGTGGATTGGGGGAGTCAAGATGGAAGGGAACAAATATTTGTCAATCACCTACTATGTGACCTGAGAATTATCTGCATAGAGATGATAATCTGATCCATGGGAACTAATGAGATCACTAAGTAATATAATACAGAAGGAGAAGAGAAGAAAGTCAAGGACAAAACCTTAAGAATACTGAAGTGAGTGGGTATGATCATAAATTTTGCTGAAGGATAAAACAATGAAGACTGAGTTTTCTAGACAAGTAGGAGGGGGTAACCTAGAGATAACAGTGTTATGAAAACTAGAAAGGAAAGAATATTCAGTTTCCCACTTTTAATCTCTAAATGCCAACTTTTGGCCACTATTATCTATCTATAACAGAGGATAAGACTTTAGTTCAATTTATCCTTTCTAGAGTTGACTGTCACTTTCAATCTCTTTCTTGGAAGGAGTCAGGGAAAAGAACAAGCATTTATTAAGTGCTTACAATGTGCCAGGTGCTGTATTAAATGCTTTACAAATATTATGTCATTTGATCATCACAACAACTTTATGAGGTGTTATTATTATCCCAATTTTACAATTAAGAAAATTGAGACAGGCAGTTTAAGTAACTTTTCCAGGGTCACAGAGCTAGTAAATATCTGAACCTGGATTTTAACACAGTTCTTCCTAATTCTAGGCCCAGCACTGTGTCCACAGGGGAATAATGGATCTTTAATGTAATTGAGGTATTTTAGGCATTTTTGATATTAAAAAAAAATACCAGAGGTGAGTGAGAACTATTGACTAAAATATTAAGCAAGGAGTAGTCACAAACAAAGGAAAAGGTGGGGGATGTAACAACAATGTTGCTAGCAGCTGCCGTGGAGGTGAAAGACCAACAACAAGGAGGACTGTTAGCATAGGTCCTTTGAGCTGCTTTTCTAAGGAAAGCAACTTTAAAGGGTTAACAATCTTACTTTAATTAAACATACATATACTATTCACTCAGTTCAGGGGGAAAATCAAGCACCCTGAACTTCGAAGCAAATACAAAGAGAAATTACAAACAGATTAACAGACAGGCTTTTATCTGTCTGACCAAATCACAATCCATATGTAGTTACAAGAGAGAAGCACCAACATCTGGATTTTCAAAGATGGGAGGGGGGGTCTTGTCACCAACACCTTTTAAATGAGTGTGCCCCCAAAACAAAACACCAACCTCAGATCTTATATACACCAGGGCCCTGGGGCACTTGATTACCTCACTGCTGAGGAGTATTCAAACCAAAAACCAGCAAAAAGTCCCATTTTGCTTGCCCTTACATTTGAAAGGCAAGACTTTGAGAAGCAAAGGTACTTGATTGCCTTAGTATTCCAAAAGAGAAAACAGTGAAAAAAAAAGTCTTACTCTAATTACTATAATAGGGGGGAACCCTAGAATATAAAAGGATCCCTTAGTGTGGCCAGAATGGCCTTTGTTTTCTTTGGGTGGCTCAGTTTATCTCATTGGGCCTTGTTGGATGCCAGGCTTGCTCCTCCTCTTCAGGGACAGGAAGCCCAGAGACCCATGCCTGGGAGCAGGGACCTTCCTGTGTGACCTCTTCTGGGGCAGGAAGCCCACAGACCATGCCTGGGAACAGAGAACTTACTGTATGATGAGTCATGGGGCTGGCTGAGGGGAGGTGTTGACTCCAGAGCCATGCCCTATTGGGTGTTAACCTAGGGGAAGGGGCCAACTCAAGAACCAATCGGCCCTGGTCATTCAGGTGGCGCTTGATGATGTCAAAAACTCTATAAGAGGAGAGAAGATGGCTTGAAGCTTCCCTTTTCCTTTTCCGGTTGGAGCCATAGACGCCTACAGTCGAAGCTGACTCAGAAGCTGCTGGTAGCAGAGCTGACCCACGTGTGGAGCGAGGAGTGCTGAGCAAGGACTTGAGGCCAGTGGGTAATTTTCTTACCATGGAGGGAAACATGTACACGATTTTCCTTTATACCATCATGCTTCTCTGTGGCCTCCTTGTTACTCTTGTGAGGCAGACTTATTGGACCTGGAAGCTTTTGATCAAAATATCAAAATGGAGATGCTGGTTTGTGGGTCTGTTACTGTGGAGTTTAAATACATGCTTTAGTTCTTCTGCCTTCTACCTAGAGAATTCCTTATATCCTACGGTTCCGAACCTTTCAGACATATATGAGATTCTCTTTGAAATCATAAATTCTGCCTTCATAATACACTTAGATTGGCTCTTAGACAATTGTGGCATTGCTAACAAATTGTGGTATATAAATGTAATGGAATATTATTGCTGCAAATAAGATTTCAGAAACCTGGGTTGTATAAACTGACCCAGAAAGAAGCAAGCTGAAAAATGAGAGCAATTTATATAAGGACAGCAACACTGTAAAGTAAAACAACTTTGAAAGGCTTAAGAATTCTGATCAATGTGATGACCAACCAGGTCTCCAAAGGTCCTATGATATAACACATTACCCACCTTGACTGAGAGATGATGGAAACAATGTGCAGAGATACATTTTTGGATAGGACTACTATATGGTTTCATTTTGCTTTACTATATTCATTTGTTAAAAGGGTTTCCCCCACTTTCATTCTTTCCATTTTTAATGGGGGGTGGAAATGGTGGTTAAATAGACTAGGCTTAAATTAGGAGAGAAATTGTCTTATTCATTCATGAAACTAACCAAGTATTACGTTCACTGAGGCTGCCATCATTCCCTTTCTCCAGAAGGAAGAAGGAAGGAATAAGTATTATTAAGTACTTACTGTGTGCTGGGCACCAAGCAAATTGCTTTACAGTTATCTCATTTGATCTTCACAATTACTTTGTGAGGTAGGTACAATTATTCCCATTTTACAGTTAAGGAAACTAAGGCAGGTTAACTAAGGTTAAGTGACTTGCTCAAGGTCACACACCTAGTAAATCTCGGAGGCTCCATTTTTAATCAGGTCTCCCTTACTTCTGGCCCATTGCTCTAATCACTGGGCCACCAAGCTATTTCTCAAAAAATTTCTAGAAATTAAAATTTCTTCTCCTAATCAAACATAATGAAGTCAGGAGAAGGTCAATGAAACAAGTGTTTACTTGGTTGTTGAGTGGTGACAAAATGTTGGCAGCTATGAGGTATTTATCAGAGACAAGTTCCATACAGTCTGGCATGCTCTGGATTCAGGGAGATATAGATAAGAGAGGTAGGAAAAAATTGATAGCTCCTAAACAGCACTGTGTTCTGCCTTTTAAGCCAAATGATTTTTCACTTATATAGAACTTTGATTAACTTAATGTGCTTGAAATAAAATTTGTAAGGGTAGATCCCACAGAAAGTTAAAAAAAAATTATCAATGCCAGTTAAGATTAGGAGCCCTGCTAAACACAAAAGAAAGGGAATGAAAAAGAGTGATTTCAAGCAAAAGAAATTCCTGATGAATTAGTCTGGTATAATCTTTTAGAAAAGCAAATCCGTCAGTAGTCCTGTCAAAAATGTGTTTAAATTGTCTGAAAGTCAGTCACCTTGGACATTGTGGATCTCCTTTCAGATTAAGAACAAAGAAAGAAAAGCTAGTTTAAATAAAATAAGAACTAATCTGAACCTCTATCCAATCAAAGTTGAATTGTGGGTTTCCACAGAATTGAAAAAAAAACTTCCCTGGCTTCAAAAACAACAAACAAACACAACTACTTAATTGTTTGTCTTAGTTCCCCTACACTCTGCCTCTCCTAAGAATCAGAAACTGTGAAACGGCATGACAAAGGTTCACTTAGCACTCTGACCACAAATGGGAAAAGAGGCAAAAACTTTCCACCCACCTGAAAGTAACCTTCAACAGTTATCACAAAGCAGTGCAGTAAATTAACACAGGGCAGGTCTTGCCCCACAGGGCTGACATTGGGTGGGGCGCAGACTTTCTCTAGGGGAGGAGCTGTTCCTGAAGCTTGCTTTGAGATTCTTTGCCAGATACACTGCCATACAGTACAAATGTCACCCTCAGGCAACCACTCCCATGTTCCCATAACTGTAATATCCCTTTACTGTAACATCCCTTTTCCGGGACAGCTGCACAGCTCTCTGACTGTCCCTGGACTGCTTTCCAGCTTGGACTTCTTGCTACTGAGACTCAGAGAGTTGAAATGATTTGGAAAGATTTACATAGCTAGTCAGTGGAAAATACAGGATAGTAGCTGTCTTCAAGTCTTTGAAGGACTGTCACATGGAAGAAGGACTAGAATTTGCTCTTCTTGACTCCAGAGAGCAGAACTAGGAACAATGGGTGGAAGCTTCAGAGAGGAAGATTTAGGTTAGAGGTAAGGAAAAAAACTTCCTAACAATTCAACCCAAATCCTTTGATGACAAATTCATATCACTATTGTCAAAAACACTATAATCCAAATTAATATATCCCATTGTCATTACTACTGTGACCTTAGTTAAAAACTCTCTTCTCTTGCCACCACATCAAGTATGCTTTTCCCTAAGAGAAAATATTCCTAGTTGTAGCTCTGGCTGTAAATAGTTTTAATCCACATAATCATAGAAAAGCTGTGCTTTTGTGTCACCATTAAATGATTACCCAAGACATCTGGGTTCTAGTGCTGGATGGGTCATGAATTAGCTATATAAATTTGGGTAAACTTATTTTTAAAAGAAATTTTATTTTATTTTCATCTCCTAATTCTCTTCCTCCCACTTCTCCCACTGAGAAAGCAAAAAAAAGAAAACTTGTTACTAACATGTATAGTCAAGCAAAACAAATTCTTGCTCTAACCAAATCCGCATATGAAATACGTAATTATATATGTGTGCATGTATGTATACATATACATATATGTACACACATGTAAATTTAGGGTTAAGGATATATATATATCCTTAGTCTGCACTCTGAATGTATCACCTCTTTATGTAGATTTAGATAATATGCTTCATCATAAGTTCCCTGGAATTGAGGTTCTTTACTATGTTGATCAGAATCCCTAAGTCTTTTGCAGTTATTTGCCTTATGATATCATTATTCTAAATATTGTTCTCCTGCTCTGGATCAATACATACAAGTCTTCCCAGGATTCTGTGAAGCCATCCCCTTCATAATTTCTCACAGCTTAATATTATTCCATCACATTCATATGTCATTACTTGTTCAGGTATTCCCCAATTGATGGACATACCACCCCTGCCAGTTTTCAATTTTTTGCCTCCACAAAAAGAGCCGCTATAAATATTATTTTATGTATGTGTTCTTTTCCTCCTTATTTGATCTGCTTGGGAAATAGACTTGGTAGTAGTCTTGCTGGCTCAGTTTATTAATTTTGGGGGCATTGTTCCAAATTGTTTTTCAGAATGGTTGGATCAGTTTACAATTCTACCAACATGCCCTCTAGCATTTGTCATTCTTCTACATCAACTTTGCCAATCTGATGGGTTAGAGATGGTAGTTGAGAGTTGTTTTCATTTGCATTTCTCTAATTATCGGTGATTTAATTTTTAATTTATTTTAAAATATTTTATTTACTTAAATATTTCCCAGTTATAGGTAAAAAAAAAAGATTTAACATTCATTTAAAAAATTTTTGAGCTCCAAATTCTCTCCCTTCCTCTCTATCCACCCCCCTCCTTGAGAAAGCAAGCAAGTTGATATTAATTATACATGTAGAGTCATGTAAAACATATTTCCGTATTAGCTATGTTGTTAAAGAAAACACAGACAAAAAAGGAGAAAATAAAGTTTAAAAAGTATGCTTCAATGCAATTCAGAGTTAATCCATTCTGTTTATGGAGATGGATGACATTTTTCATCATGGGTCCTTTTAGAATTGTCTTAGAGTGTTGTCTTAATCAAAGTAATCAAACTTAATCAAAGTCTTTCACAAGTGATCATCCTAAAAATATTCCTGTTATTTTGTACCATGATTTCCTAGTTCTGCTCACTTCACTTTGCATCAGTTCATATAATTCTTCCCAGATTTTTCTGAGACCGTCCTGCTCACCATTTCTTATAACACAATGGTGTTCTATCACAATCATTCAGCCATTTCCCCAATTGGTGGACATGCCCTCAATTTCAAACTCTTTGCCACCACAAAAAGCTCTACTATAAATATTTTTATACAAATAAGCTCTTTCCCCTTTTCTTTGACCTCTTTGGGATACAGACCAGGTAGTAGTACTGCTGGTTCAAAGAGTATGCAAAATTTTATAGTCCTTTGGGCATAGTTCTGAATTGTTCTCCAGAATGTTTGGACCAATTCATATTTTCATCAACAGTGTATCAGTGTCCCTATTTTTCCACATTTCTTCCAGCATTTGCACTTTTTTCTATCATGTTAGTGTAATGTTAATACAATTTGAAGACCTTTCCTATCCATTAATATGCCCATGTGATCTGTCTGAGTCACATGGACATCTGAATCACATGAACCAGTGGTGGGAGGAGCTTGCTGAGTGGGTGGAGCAGGAAGTTGGTGTAGATCAGAGCTGGGAGAGAAATGGTGGGAGTTGCATCTTGGAGAGAAAAGAGGCAGTCAGAGAGCAGAGCCACTAGTGGGTGATAGAGGGGCATTTTTGCCTAAGGGAGCTTGGTTTGTGGGAAGACCCGATGGAGGGCAGGCTTAGGGATGTCAGTGCCCCCTCCATTGATACTGTGTATAGATTTCTTTGTTGCTATGATGGATTTGGCTTTTTGGTGTTGAGATTTGGCTTTCTGATGTTTGAATAAATGTTTTGGTTTCACCTTCAATGAAGAGAGTCTGCTTTATTTTGCAATTCAGAACTACGCTGACATATTCATAGCAGTTGTAGCCACTGTGAGTATGGCATTGGCACTACAGTTAGCCAATCTGATAGGTATGAGGTAGTATCTCAGAGTTGTTTTAATCTGTATTTCTCTAATAAGTAGTGACTTAGAGCATTTTTTGTTGTGACTATAGATAGCTTTGATTTCTTTTTCTTGAAAGATGATTGTTTATATCCTTTGACATTTATCAGCTAGAGAATGGCTCTTATTTTCTTAAATTTGGCTCATCTCCCTATATATTTGAGAAATGAGACCTTTATCAAAGAAACTTGTTGTAAATACTTCTCCCCACCCAGCTTCCTGTTTTTCTTCTAATTTTGACTGCATAAGTTTTGTTTGTACAAAAGCTCTTCAATTTCATGTAATCAAAATTATCCTTTTTCCTTCCTGTGATCTCCTCTATCCCTTGTTTGGTCACAAACTTTCCCCTTATCTATGGATTTGAGAGGTATGATTTCCCATGCTCCCCTAACTTACTTATAACATCACCCTTTATATCTAAATCATTCATCCATTTAGACTTTATCTTGGTACGTGCCTACTGGCATTTTTATTAAATTGTTTTAGCTTACCCATGAGCAATTAATATTTTCTCCAGTAGTTTAGATCTGTCTTTATTTGTGTGAAAAGTATTTTGTAATTGGGTTTGCATAGTCCCTGAGTTTGTTCTGGCAGGTAGAAAGGCAAGTGTTTTATATTGTCTGCAGTTATTTTAAATGGAATTCCTGTTTCTAACTCTTGATCCTGGACTTTGTTGATCAAAGATGAAAATGCTTATGATTTACATCGGGAAAGTTTGCTAAAGTTATTGTTTCAACCAGTTTTTTGGTTGATTCTCTAAGTAGATCATCATATAATTTGTAATGAATGATAGTTTTGTTTCCTCATCACCTATTTTAATTCATTCATTTTGTTTTTTCTTCTCTGATTGCTCTAGTTAGCATTTTTAATATGATATTGAATGATAGTGGTAATAATGTACATCTTTGTTTCATCTGTAATCTTATTGGGAATGCTACAAGTTCATCCCATTATATATAATGCTTGCTGTTGGCTTCAGATAGATACTGCTTATCATTTTAAAAAAGGCTCCATTGATTCCTATGTTTTCTAGTGTTATTAATAGGAAGGGGTGTTGCATTTTTTCAAAAGTTTTTCTGCATCTATTAATATAATCATATAATTTTTGTTGTTTTTCTTATTGTTTTGGTAAATTATGCTGACAGTTTTCCTAATATTGGAGCCCTGCATTCCTTGTATAAATCCCAACTGGTCATAGTGTATTGTTTTCTTATATATTTGTGTAATCTCCTTGCTGGTATTTATTTAAAATTTTGGTATCAGTATTCATTAAAGAAATTGGCCTGAAGTTTTCTTTAACTGTTTTTCTCTTTCTGGTTTAGGTACAAAAATCATATATGTATCATACAAGGAATTTGGTATAACTCTTTTATATCTATTTTTTCAAGTAATTCATATAGTATTATGGTTAAAATGTTTGGCAGAATTGACATGCAAATCCATCTGTCTTTGGGATGTTTTCTTAAGGAGTTCATTGATGGCTTGTTTAATTTCTTTTTCTAAGATAGGGTTGTTTAAGAATTCAATTTGGGGCAGCTAGGTGGTGCAGTGTGTAGAGCACTGGTCCTAGAGCAAGGAGGATCTGAGTTTAAATCCAGCCACAGATACTTGACACACTTACCAGCTGTGTGACCTTGGGCAAGTCACTTAACTCCAATTGCCTTCCCTCCTCCAAAACAAAACAAAATTCTATTTACTCTTCTGTTAATCTGGGCAATTTATATTTTTATAACTATTCATCTGTTTCACTTAGATTGTCAGTTTTACAGGCATATAATTGGGCAAAATAGTTCCTAATGATTGCTTTAATTTCCTCTTCATTGGTGATGTATTCACCCTTTTCATTTTTGATGGTGATTTGGTTTTCTTCTTTCTTTTTTAAGTTAAATTAACTAATGGTTTATATATTTAGTTGTTTTTCTTTTCTTAAAACCAGCTTCTAGCTTTATTTATTAATTCATTTTTTTAATTTTTAAATTTATTTTTAGTTTACAACATTCAGTTCCACAAGCTTTTGAGTTTTAAATTTTCTCCCTCTCCCTCCCCCCAGCTCCCCAAGACAGCATGCAATCTGATATAGGTTCTACATATACATTCATTTTGATCATATTTTCACATTAGTCATGTTGTAAAGAAGAATTATAACCAATGAAATGAATCACAAGAAAGAAGAAACAAAGCAAAACAAAAAGAGAGTGCAAATGGTATGCTTCGATCTGCATTCAGACTTCATAATTCTTTCTCTGGATGTGGATAGCAGTTTTCATCATAAGCCTTTTAGAATTGTCTTAGAACCTTGTATTGCTGAGAAGAGCCAAGTCTATCAAAGTTAGTCATTGCACAATGTGGCTGTGACTATGTACAATGTTCTCCTGGGTCTGCTCCCCTCACTCAACATCAGTTCATGCAAGTCTTTCCAGGTTTTTCTGAAGTCTATTAGCTCATCATTTCTTATATCACAATAGTATTCCATTACATTCATTTTTTCCCCATTTAGTTAATTTATTTTAGTTTTCAACATTCACTTCCACAAGGTTTTTGAGTTCCAAATTTTCTCCCCACCCCCCACCCCAAGATAGCATGTATTCTGATTACTACTTCTCCCAATCTGCCCTCTCTTCTATCATCCTCCCCCCACACCTTCTCTTTTCCTCTTCCCTTCTATTTTGCTGTAAGGCAAGATAAATTTCTATACCCCATTGCCTATATATCTTATATCCCAGTTGCATGTATCAACAATTTTTAACATTTGTTTTTAAAACTTTGAGTTCCACATTCCTTCACTTCCTCCCTCCCCAGCCACCCTCATTGAGAAGGTAAGAAATTTGATGTAGGTTATACACGTATAGTCATGCAAAACACTTCCATAGTAGTCATGTTGTGAAAGACTAACTATATTTCCCTCCATCCTATCTTCCCCCCCCCCCATTTATTCTGTTCTCTCCTTCGACCCTGTCCCGCCTCAAAAGTGTTTGCTTCTTCTCCCTCCCCCCATTTGCCCTCTTTTCTATCATCTCCACCTCTCTTATTCCCTTCCCCTCTACTTTCCTATAGGGTAAGATAGATTTCCAAACCCAATTGAGTGTGTATGTTATTCCTTCCTTCAGTCCAATCTAATGGGAGTAAGGCTAACTCATTTCTTCTCACCTCTCCCCTCATCCCCTCACTGTAAAAGCTTTTTCTTCCCTTGTTTATATGAAACAATTAGTCCCATTCTGCCTCTCCCTTTCTCCTTCTCCCAGGACATTCCTCTCTCACCCCTTAATTTTGTTTTTTAGATAACATCCCTTCATATTCAACTTACCCTGTGCCATATATATATATATATATATATATATATATATATATATATATTCCCTCCAACTACTTTAATACTGAGAAAGGTATAATGAGTTACAAAGATCATCTTTCCATGTAGGAATGTAAACAGTTTGACTTTAACAAGTCCTTTATGATTTCTCTTTCCTGTTTACCTTCTCATGCTTCTCTTGAATCTTACATTTGAAAGTCAAATTTTCTATTCAGCTCTAGCCTTTTCATCAAGAATGCTTGAAAATCTTCTATTTCACTGAATACCCATTTCCCTCCCTGAAGTATTATACCTAGTTTTGCTGGGTAGGTGATTCTTATTTTTAATCCTAGCTTCCTTGGCCTCCAGAATATCATATTCCAGGTCCTCTGCTCCCTTAATGTAGAAGCTGCTAAATCTTGTGTTAACCTAATTGTGTTTGCACAATATTTGAATTGTTTGTTTCTGGCTGCTTGCAATATTTTCCACTTGACTGGAATTTGGCTACAATATTCTTGGGAGTTTTCCTTTTGGAATCTCTTGGTGGATTCTTTCCATTTCTATTTTACCCTCTGGTTCTAGAATGTCAGGGAAGTTTTCCTTGATAATTTCTTGAAAGATGATGTCTAGGCTTTTTTATTTGTTCATGGCTTTCAGGTAGTAGAATAATTTTTAAATTATCTTTCCTGGATCTATTTTCCAGGTCAGTAGTTTTTCCAATGAGATATTTCTAGGGACCTGTAAATTTTCAGTTTTTCCAAGGTGGTATAATGAAAGGAGAAGTGTTTACTCCTCTTTGTCTGTACTCTGTTGCTGGACCACAGGCACTCTTTTCTGCCGTGGAACTGTGAGGAAGATTCCCTCTCCACTGCCACTACAAGCTCTGCCATGCCAGTGCTCCTCCTCACCCCAGGACTGCCACTCAGCACTGCAACCCAGATCCAAGCAAGGGCAAAGCAAGAGAATCCTGCCTCAGTGCCATCAAAGAGATCCCTGCAATCACCCTCTGATCAGCCACTCAGTTCCCCTGCTGTCTGTGTGCCTAGAGTTCTGGAAGCAGCCACTGCTGCTGCCACTACTGCCACCATCACTGCCTCCACTGCCCTGGGGCTGGGACTGGGGTTGGGGCCATGCAGTAGAAATTTAGATTTGAAGATCTCTCCCAGCCATTGATAGGCCATGTGACCTTCTTAAGTCACAGGAAGCCTAAGTCATATGTGGTAGGAGGAGCTTCCTGATGGAAAAAGGAAGTTGTGTCACAGGAAATGGAGAGCAAGAGAGAGAGAGAGACAGAGAGAGAGAGAGCAAGCAGTTATGACTGCTAATGGCCACTACCATGATAGTTGTTGCTGAACAGGCTGACTTAGCTCTACTGTGAGTTAGTCTTTGGGAAGACCCCAGCAGGGGGTCAGAGAGGTTTTGGGATGGCGAGGCTCCATATCATGATATTGTGTATTGAATGTTTTACTCCTCTGATAGACTGGATAAATGGCTTGTGGGATATGGTTGTCTGGTATCTGGATAAATGGTTTACTTCTTCTGCCTTCTCTGTGGAGAGTCTCATACTTTGCGATACAGAACTACATAGGCATTTTGACAATTATCATCTATGTTGTTATTATTGCCTTACTGATTCAGGCCAGATCACACTCCTCTCTCACGCAGGACCCATAGACCTTTCTTACTGACCTTCTAAGGTGTCATTGGTGTTTGTGGGTTGATAAGTCTAGAAATTGCCACAGCTGCCAGTGATTCAGTTCCCTGAGGCCTACTCAGGGTGTTACTAGGTCCTGATCTATGCTGGCTCAGCCCACACTAGATTGCGCTCCTCTCCCAGCCTGCTGAAATAGACCTTTCCTGTCAACCTTCCAGGTTGTCTTGGGCTAGAAATTTGTTGCACTCTGTCATTTTGTGGGTTCTGATGCTCTCAGATTTCTTTAGAGTAATTTTTTACAGTTATTCAGAGGGGCTTGGGGGAGGGTTCAAGGAAGTCCCTGCTTTTACTCTGCCATCTTGGCTCTACCCCACCCTCCATTACATTCATATACCTCAACTTGTTCAGCCATTCCCCAATTGATGGGCATCCCCTTGATTTTCAATTCTTTGCCACCACAAAAAGAGCTGCTATAAATATTTTTGTATGTGTGTGTCCTTTTCCCATTCACATGATCTCTTTGGGATGCAGCCCTAGAAGTGGCATTGCTGGGTCAAAGGGTATGAACATTTTTATAGCCCTTTGGGAATAGCTCCAAATTGTTCTCCAGAATGGCTGGATCAGTTTATAAGTCCACCAACAATGCATTAGTGTTCGAATTTTCCCACATCTTCTCCAGTATTTATAATTTTCCTGTTTTGTCATGTTAGTCAATCTGACATATGTGTTATGGTACCTTTGATTTGCATTTCTACTAATCAATAGTGATTTAGAGCATTTTTTCATATGACTATAGATATCTTTAATTTTTTTCCTCTGAAAACTACCTGTTCATATCCCTTGACCATTTATCAATTGGGGAATGACTTGTATTCTTATAAATTTGACTCAGTTCTCTATATATTTTAGAAAGCAGGCCTTTATCAGAGACACAGGTTATAAAAATTCTTTTCCAGTTACTGTGTCTTGTGTACCTAACCTATTTCACTGATCCACCACTCTATTTCTTAGCCAGTACCAAGTAGTTTTGATGATTGCTGCTTTATAATACAATTTAAGATCTGGTATTGATAGGCCACCTTCTCTAGCATTTCTTTTCATTAATTCCCTTGATATTCTAGACCTTCTGTTCTTCCAGATGAATTTTGTTATTATTTTTCTAGCTCTATAAAATAATTTTTGGTAGTTTGATTGGTATGGCACTGAATAAGTAAATTAATTTAGGTAGAATTGTCATTTTTATCATATTAGTTCAGCTTAACCATGAGCAAATGATGTTTTTCCAATTATTTAGATCTGACTTTATTTGTGTGAAAAAGTGTTTTTTAATTGTGTTCATATAGTTCCTGGGTTTGTTTTGGAGATCAACTCCCAAATATTTTATAATGTCTACAGTAACTTTAAATGGAATTTCTCTTTCTATCTCTTATTGTTTGTTAGTAATATATAAAAATGCCAAGGATTTATGTGAGTTTTATATCCTACAACTTTGCTAAAGTTATTTATTATTTCAAGCAGTTTTTTGCTTGATTCTCTAGGATATTCTAAGTATATCATCATATCATCTGCAAAGCGTGATAACTTTGTTTCTTCTCTGCCTATTCTAATTCTTTCAATTTCTTTTTCTTCTCTCATTGCTAAAGTTTTTTTTTTTTTTGCTTTTTGGCAGGGCAATCGGGGTTAAGTGACTTGTTTAAGGTCACACAGCTAGTACATGTGTCAAGTGTCTGAGGCCGAATTTGAACTCAGGTCCTCCTGACTCCAGGGCTGGTGCTCTACTCACTGCACCACCTAACTGCGCCCCCCTCATTGCTAAAGCTAACATTTCTAGTACCATATTGAATAACAGGGGTGATAATGGACACCCTTGTTTCACCCTGATTTTATTGGAAATGCTTCTAGCTCATCCCCATTATGTAGAATACTTGCTGATGGTTTTAGGTAAATGCTACTTATCATTTTTAAAATCCTGGAAAGACTTCATGAACTGATAACAAAGTGAAGTGAGCAGAACCAGGTGAACATTGTACATGGTAACAGCAATACTATGGCAATATTAAGAACTGTGAATGGTTTAGTCTCAGCAATAATGATACCAGACAATTCTGAAGCACTCATGACAAAAGATGCTATCCACCTCCATAGAAAGAACTAATGTTGTCTGAATACGGAATGAAGCATACTATTTTTTACTTTCTTTTGCTGTTGTTGTTGAAGTCTTCTTGCACAAAATGACTAATATGGTAATGTTTTGCCTGATTGCACATATATAACCTGTATCAGATTGCTTACCATCTCAAGGAGTGGGGGTGGGGGTGGGGAATAGAATTTGGAACCCAAAATGTTTAAAAAAAAAGGTCACAGTTGTTTTTTACATGTGATTGGAGAGAAAAAATAGAATATTTTTTAAAATACTGCTTGCCAAGCACAAAGGCCCAGGTTATCCCACCTAAATAATACCTGTGTATTTAATCCCTTCTTTAGAGTAATATCCCTCATTCAAGGACCTCTCTCTCTCTCTCTCTCTCTCTCTCTGTCTCTCTCTCTCTCTCTCTTTCTCTCAGAGACCTCATTCTAATTAATGGTGAGCATTCTCTATAGCTCTTAATTTTAATTCCTGGAGGATAGACTATAAGGCAGATAACAGTTATTTGTCCAATAACTAACAAAGAGTGCTGAGTTTTGGAGTTTCTTACTTTTTAAACCTCTTCCATTTGAGAAACCACCTCTCCCGCATTCTCCCATGTATGTAAAGAGATGGGTAAAACATATAGACAAACTAAACCCAGGGAGCAGGGCCATAGTCTCTTCTTCTTGCCTAACTGTATGTCTGATCTTTCAAATGTAGATAAACTCCAAAGCCTCAGTGGAACTTTAAGCCATACCATTATATGTGATTAATTGTGATAATTGATTCTTAATTTTGAATCATCCTTATATCCCCAGTATAAATCTAGTTTGGATACAATGAATTCTTACATAATGCCTTACAAAAGAATTCAGATTCTAAGCAGGTGTATCACTTGTATGGCATGTCTTTTCACTTAGCAAAGAGATCATGTTCAATTACTGAGGCAATTTCTGACTTCTTCCTTCCTCTCTTATTGTGTCAATTCCTTTATATTGATTAAATTTCTGAAAGAAATTGTGAGAATCCATGTCAATATCTCTTCCCTTAACCAACAACAATCATTAACTTTTTCTCAATAGGTCAGGTTAGAATTTTAGGTAGAGAGGAAGCCTGAAGTATTGTATAGAGTTGTCATCAGAGCTAGGAAGAACCGAGTACAAGTCCATCCTCTGATCATGAGTAAGTCACTAACCTTTCTAGGCAATTCTCTAAAACTATAAGTTGCAGAGAAAGTATTGACCTGACTCTTCACCTAGAAGTTCTCTAGCCACCTCCAGGAACAGTAGATAAAGCATCAGGCCTGGAATCAGGAAGATCTGAGTTCAAATCTGGCCTCACATATGTAATAGCTTGTTAACTCTGGGAAAATCACTTAACCTCTGTCTGCCTCAGTTTCCTCAACTGTAACATAGGAATAATAATTGTACTTACATCACAGAGTTGTGGGAATCAAGTGAGAGAATATTTGTAAAACATTTAGCACAGTACCTGGCACATAACAAGCACCTAATAAATGTTTATTTCTTCTCTTACTTTTCTTCATCCTTCTTTCCTTCCTTTTTTCTTTCCTTCCTTTCTTCTCTCTGTCTTTTTTCCTCTCTTTTCTTCCTTCTTTCCTTTGAGTTCTTTTTTCCTTTTCCTCATTAAGAGGACACCAAGGAGCAGGTAGGTGGTGCAGTGGATTGAGCATTGGCCCCGGAGTCAGGAGGATCTGAGTTCAAATTTGGCCTGAGAAGCTTGAGACTTACTAGCTGTATGACCCTGGGGAAGCCACTTAACCCCAACTGCCTCACAAAGAAAAGGATGGCAAGGTGAGATGACCAAGACTTCCCTGCAATGACATTTCTTATATTAATATACTGTATACATAATATATTCTTATATTATATTTGCCTTCAGCAAAACATGAAAAATTTTGACATTTCTTTATTTGCCTCTCCAAGGGAGAGGGGAATGTGGCAACCATCCATCAAATTCCTCATGTGTTCTCATTTAATTCATACAAAAAAATATCAATATCAGTATGCTTTGCTTCCTCTAATAGTATATCTATTTGCTGCTTATTGGACATTTGCCTACCATTTAGCATATCTACAATTAGATTAATGTTTATAGGTGGTCTGAAAATCTGATTCATAGCATCCTCTAAACTCCCCTCCCCTTTTGCTATTATATCTATAGAAGTTGCATGTATAAGATTAAGGAACATTTTAAAAATCATTTTCATTGTTTCATGGGTTGCCATGGCTAAATGATTCCTCAATTAGTAGAGAATTCATGGGTGTTGAATCTCTCCATACTTATGTAACACCTGTTAAACTAAGCTCTATTATAGAGACTCTAGTCTAGGTACTGTGGAGATGTGTGCAAGGCCAAATATAACATTGCTGAAAAAAAACAGTTTGAATTGATAGTTAAATTTATAGTTGAAAATTGTCTTGTTATGAGATGCTTCTCCCTATACAGTCAAAGAGAATATATACATATATATACATATATATGTATATATATACACATACATATATATACACATATATATGTATGTGTATATATATACATATATATGTATATATATATATACATATATATGGATTAATTTTGATCTTTGAGGATTTATGGGAACTTGTAGATAAAAGAGAGAAAAAAGTGGAGGTACTTTTTTTAACCTCAGAATTGTCTTAACTCATTTAATGGGGAAACAAGTAATTGGTAGATTCACAACTTGGCAACGCTGTTTCCCATATTTATTAAAGAAAAAGGAAAGAAGGGGGTGGAGCCAAGATGGAAGAGTAAAAGCAGGGACTTACTTGAGCTCTCCCCCAAACTCCTCCAAATTCCTGTAAAAAATGACTCTAAACAAATTCTAGAGCTACAGAATCCACAAAATGACAAGGTGAAACAAATCTCCAGCCTAAGACAACCTGGAGGGCTGACAGGAAAGGTCTATCATATTGGGCTGGGAGTGGATCACAGAACAGCATGGGCCATGCCAGCACAGATAAGATTGGAGCAGACCTCAGGGGACTGAATCACTGGCAGCTGTGGCGGTTTCCAGATTTCTCAACCCACAAACACCAAAGACAATGTAGAAGGTCAGTGGGAAAACTGTTGGACCTGTGTGAGAGAAGAGCATGGTCTGGCCCCAGCCCCAGGGCAGCAGAGGGGGAGGCTGCTGCAGTCACAGCAGTAGCAGCAGCAGCATCAGTGCTTGCTTGTGGAGCTCCAGTTCCACAGATGATGAGGGGATTGAGTGGCTGATCAGAAGAAGATTGTAGGGATCTCTTTGCTGATGCTAAGGCAGGATTCTCTTGCTTTGCCCTGCTTAAATCTGGGTTGCAGTCCTGGGCAGCAGTCCTGGGGTGAGGAGGAGCACTGGTGAGGCAGAGATTGTGGCTGTGGTGGAGAGGGAATCCTTGTCACAGTTCCAAGGCAGAAGAGAGTGCTTGCAGTCACTCACTGACCAGAGCACAGGCCAGGAAAGGAGTAAACACCTTTCCTTGGATCATACCATCTTAGAAGAACTGAAAATTTACAGGTGCCTAGAAGTATCTCTGAAAATAGCTGCACAAAACCCCTGAAACTTGGGACAGTGCACTCTCCACTCTGGAAGCAGAGTCCTACCTTGACGAAGAGCACAAAAGTCAAGTAATTGGCTGGGAAAATGAACAAACTGTAAAAAAACCTCAGAGAGAATCTTACTTTGGCAACAAAGAAGATAAAAACATACAACCAAAAGACAACAAAGTCAAAGCTCCTACATCCAAAGCCTGCAAGAAAAATATGAATTGGTCTCAGGCCATGGAAGAACTAAAAAAGGATTTTACAAATCAAATAAGAGAAGTAGAGGATGAAAAGACCAGAGCTGAATAGAAAATTTGATTTTCAAAAACAAGAAACATGAAAAGATAAAAAGGAAAGAGAAATCATGAGGGACTTACCAAAATTGAACTGTTTATATTAGTACATGGAAAGATGATATTCATAACTCATGAGACCTTTCTCAGTGTGTGTATATATATGTATATATATATATATATATATACATATAAATTTATTTACATATATAGAGAGACAGAGGGCACAGGATGAGTTGAATATGAAGGGATGGTATCTAAGAAATAAAATTAAGGGGTGATAGAGAAATATATTGGGAGAAGGAGAAAGGGAGAGATAGAATGGGGTAAATTATCTCACATGAAAGAGGCAAGGAAAAGGTGTTACAATGGAGGAGAAGGCGGGGAGGTAAAAGGGAATGCATGAACCTTACTCTCATTGGATTTGGCTTAAGGAGGGAATAACATACACACTCAATTAGATAGCTTACCCTACAGGAAAGTGGAGGGAAGGAGATGAGGGGGGGAGGGGTGATGATATAAGGGAGGGTGGATTGGGGGATGGGGTAGTCAGAAGCAAACACTTTTGAAAAGGGACAGAGTCAAAGGAGAGAATAGAATAAATGGGGGGCAAGATAGGATAGAGGGAAATTAGTTAGTCTTTCACAACATGACTATTATGGAAGTGTTTTGCATAACTACACATGTGTAACCTATAGTGAATTGCTTGCCTTCTGAAGGAAGGTGAGTGGGGAAGGGAGAGAATTTGGAACTCAAAGTTTTAAAAACGAATGTTAAAAATTGTTTTTACAAGCAACTGGAAAACAAGATATGCAGGCAATGGGGTATAGAAATCTATCTTGCCCTACAAGAAAGTAAGGGGAAAGGGGATGTGGGGGGAGTGAGATGATAGAAGGGAGAGCAGACTGGTGAAAGGGGCAATCAGAATACATGCCACCTTGGGGTGGGGGAAAGGGAGAGATAGGGAGAAAATTTGGAACTCAAAATCTTGTGGAAATGAATGTTGAAAACTAAAACTAAGTAAATTAATAAAAAAGAAAAGAAAAAGGAAAGGAAAATAACACGAATGTTGTAAACTTATTAGTTCTTCAGAAAAGGACTAAATTTAATGTATGTTGAGCAGAAACATGAAGAGAATTCACCAAATATATTAATCAATATTGGAAGTGAACTAATGTTGAAATTGTGTTTGCAGAAGTGAAGAGAAATTATCTGCTTTACAATGAAGGTTTGAGGCAAATCTGAAGGTGATCTTTCTTATTTATTGTAAATAAATAAATATTTTAACTAAATTATTGTAAATAATTGTCTATACATTTGTTTATTAATGATTTTATTTGTTAATAAATTACATGTCCAGTTATTTTCACATTTATTTAATCAGGTGAGATTGAAGAGTTTACTATATAGAGAAATGAAAAGTTACTGTTAGAAATGGAGGTTCCTACGGTTCATTAAATAAGAAATATTTGCAAACTGTAGTGGAGGTTCAAGCTAATTAATTAATGAGGAGACTGTAATTGTATTAATTAGAAAGAAAAGATCTAAACATACCCCTTAGGATAATGGGATTGAATTTGGCAGTGGATCAAATGGCAAGCTGAGGGGTTACCTACCTGGGGAGTGTAATAAATCCCAATAGATCTTGCTGCACTTAGACTTACCTAGTTTTTGCTCGGCAAATGATTCTTGGTCATAAGCCTTTATCTTTTGCCATGTAAAATACTGTAGAATACTGTATTCTAAACTTCTCACTCCTTCACAGTGTGTGATCCTAACCGTAGCTCACTGGTAATTAAATTCTTTCTTTCTGACTGCTTATGGTATTTTTTCTTTGACCTTGGGATGTTTGTTTTAGGATTCATTTCAGAAGGTTACTGAAAGATACTATTTCTACTTTTCCCTCTGGTTGGAATAGATATCAGCAGTTTGATTTTGAGATTTCTTAAAATCTTGGGGTACTGAGTGTTAGAGTATTCTAGTATCTCAGGGACAGCTCAGGCTGAAGATGTGTAACTTATCAGCTCTCCCAAAGTAGTCAGTGTCAGGACAAAGTCTGATCTCTGACCCTTCCCCTCACCCCTTCCCCCTCCCACCCTCCACCTCCATTCCAGTCTCTGCAAGTTGCTGACTTGGTTTTGGATCTGAGCCATGATAGACTGCTGCAGGAGTTAGCCACTGTTAGACAGGTGGGAAGTTCAGCTGGTACAGAGTGATAGAATTACAGGTTCCTCTCTGACCTGGGGTAACTACTCTGATGATCTGCTATAGGCTTTAGAGTGGGCTAGAAGCTGGAATGGAGATCTGTTCCTGGACTTTGAGCTACGTAGCTGCTGCTTACTTCTGAACTTGCTTCTCTCTCAGTATACATCCAAAGGCCTATAATTACACCTTTAAGGCCACCCCTGGTACAAGTCTGTTCCTTATTTTTCACTGTATTTGTGACCTGGAATTGAGTTGTGAATGACTAAAATGTCAGTTGGGACCTGTTCCTCCACTTGCATGAGATTACAGTGCCCTGGTAAAAGTCCAGGACTTTCTCTTGCTGTGGTATGCTATACTATGCTATAGTATGGTATACTATATGCTCCATGCTACTAACTCCAGGACAGTCCAAGAGTCCCCAGTGTCTACATCCTTTTCTATCGGTCTTCCTATGTGGATCTGGGCTGGAAAAAAAATGACTCATTATGACTTTTTCTTGAATTTACCCATCAGGCTTTGATCTGGTACAGTTTCTACATATTTTTTTTTTTTGGCAGGGCAATTGGGGTTAAGTGACTTGCCCAAGGTCACACAGCTAGTACATGTGTCAAGTGTCTGAGGCCGGATTTGAACCCAGGTCCTCCTGACTCCAGGGCCGGTGCTCTACTGACTGCGCCACCTAGCTGCCCCTTCTACATCTTTTTGGACAAGTTTTAAGAAGGATTTCATTCTATTTCTTTCTGCTAGTCTGTCATCTTGGCTCCACCAATACCAAATAATTAGTAATTTTGATAGCGACTACTTTGTAATGTAGATTGAGTTTTGTATTGTCATGTTCTGTTCTTTAATACTTTTTTCAAATATTTCCCTTGAGAATCTATATTTTTTTCCTTCAAATTATTTTTTTCCAATTCTAGAAAGTATCTTTTCAGTAATTTGATTGGTATAACATCAAAAAGAAATTAACTTACAAGTATCATTTTTCTATTTATATAAACCAATCATGAGCAACTGTGTTTTTAATTAGTAATCTCCATTTATGTCAGAGTATTTTGTACATGTTTGCAAAATATTTTTTAAATCAAAGTACATTCATTTCTGTTTATGCTTATTTATTTTCACCTTTTTAGATACTTGGCCCAATCTGAATTTGTTCTTTGTTTACTATCCCTTGTAGATTTATGGCATTTACAAATTTGAAAAACATACTGCACACATATACCTTAATCCAAGTCACTGAGAAAAATTTTCCATAGAATAGGAACAAGGACCGATCCACTGGTCAGACATATCCTTCAAGATTGTATATTGGTTCATTAACTCTAGGCTCCTGTAATTCAACCAGTTTTTAATCCATTTAAATGTTAGACAGGATAAGAGATTGACAAAATCTTTACTAGAATCCAGGTATGCATCTTCCCTCAACATGGCTGCAAATTCCTTAAGAGTAGAGACCATGCTTCTCATGCAATGCTTCCAGCTCAATGTATTGCTGATTGCCTTGCATATAATATGTACTTAATAAAGTATTTTTAATTCAAAGAGAAGCTAGTTTTTGAATGAGTATTGCCTTGACCAACTGCCAACTACAGTGCTTTGTGATAAGTACTTTTATAGGTTTATATTTCCCAAGGTAATGTAGTAGAACCTTTCCCCTGCTGTACCATTTTCATGTAGCAACAATGTATTTCCTCGCTATAATCACCTAAAATACTTATCATGTATGTAGTCCTAAAACTGATATAGAAGTACTTGAGCATCACATAAAAGAAAGAATATAACATTTTTCTCCTTTGTAATATAAATAACTATGAATTTTTAACTGTTTGGTGAGTCTTACTTTATCAGTTTGCTTTTAAATTATTTGGACTAGATGTTTTAGTATGGCTTTAAAAAAGAATTTTGAATTTACAAAATACATTTGAGTAGTTCAAAATACTTAGCCTCTTTCTAAGAGTTCTTATGACTTCATTCTAATGGTGCAGATGGCTGGAAAACTGGATTTCTAAAAACAATATTTTATTATTTTCAGGAGTTAAGGGGTGATTTTACAGGTGATATTTTTCCCTCTTATAGCAGAACCCCAAGTGTCAGGTCATGATGGATAGCTAGGTGAAAAGTAAAGTGAAAGAGAAGCTTTCTGAGGTGCCAAAAGACAATCATAAGAATGGCTACTATTTAGATGTGGTTAGAGAAATATATTGTGAAATCTCTTTTTCCCAGGGTTACAATTCCAAATCATAAATAGAAAAGTTTTAGGTTATCACATTTTGTTTTCTATGCACCTTGATAATTTTCTAATAAAATCATATTTTAGTATTTCCACAATTTAAGTGGAAGTTTTGCTGACAACAGGACAATGGAAATTTCCCTTCAGTGTCACCCATTTATCAGAAGCCCGAGTATATGATTATATTTCATATTTGAGTGTTACTTTTTAGATAAAAAGAAAGCTTCATTATAGCCCACACACTTCAAGATGACAGGTACTATCGAATTGTATAGAAGTGTGCTAGCAGTTTAGAAAAAGATCTAATTATACTAGACCCTTCCAAATCACTCTATCATAAACTGAAATACTTTATCTGTCCTACAATTAGGCAAGAAAAAATGTAATGTTCGTGAAATTTTAGAATAAATAGGGATCTGATTAGATGGAGAAATGAAAACACTATTTAAGGTAGCAAAAGAGGAATCTTTTCAGCATGGATCAATTTCCCAGGAAGCCAACACAAACAAATGTTTCTGGAAAAAAGCAATAGCAAAAAATTTTTTTAAAGGTTCCAGTGATTATGTAAGAATCTTAAATCAATTCCAGGGGAATTTGAAATGAGAAATAAAATAATGGGAAACAATTTGAAGCTTGAACATGACATAAATAGGTGAAAGAATTATTTTAAAAGTAGGGTTAAAGGCTTATTTATTGAGGACATTATTCAAAAATGTCACCTCATTGCTCATACTTACATCAGACTTGTGCAGATAATTTGGATGGGGGTATGTGGGCAGGACTTAAAATATTTGTAAAATTGAATTTGATCTTATTTCGTTTTTATTGTTTTGCTCATGAAATCGTCTTGAAACATTGGCATTGAATTACCAGGAGAGTACAATTTACAATTATATGCAGAATGCAGACACTTCTGACTTGAGCTTCTAACATAGTAAGTGATCAACCTTTTTCAGTAGTACATATCCTTTGCTGCCAGTTTTTTTTCAAGGATACAAGATCAAGGTACAAGCTAGAGCAGAATGGAGTTATTTTCAATATGAACATAATGGTGGAGGCTATTTGCAATATGAACAATGCCAACAGAGTTTGGAACTTAAGTAATGTGATCCTATATAATCTTTAGGAATTATTGCCAAGATGTCATAGCATAGAGGTCTGACAACCAAGTTTTCCTTATGGCAAAAGACCACACAAAACTAATTAGTGGCTCTGGAACTACTGTGAAATAGCCCAATTGTGCTTTGTGTTCAGGGTTTGCTCTCCACACCAGTTAAGGTAAGTTGAATTTACTAGAAAACTCAGAGATCTCCCCAGTCTTGCTGCCCATTTCCCTTTCCCCACTCTCCCTACATTACATAAGGGCTGACACCCTATGGTAAATATAAGAGAGGGCATGGAAAAGGACCAGCAGACACAACATGGAAATACTGATGGTGTGATCATAGGTCCATTGGTATACTGGATCTTGGAAATAGTGTCTACTGAGCACAGCTACCAATAAATATGAGGTTAGAGGTTTCTAAACCCTGAATTCTAGTTCCTAAATTCCTGTGGTATAAAAGATGGAGGTAATCAGCTTATTTTAATCAATGGAAAAAGCCAAATAATACATTAAGATGTTGCCCCCTACTGTTATAAACTGAGGAATAATGGGCTTTTCTGTTACACATTTTATTTACTAGTAATGATATAGTTTCTTTAAGTGCAGCAGGTTTTTCATGGTTCAACTAACATTTTATGATTATATTAAGAACCATGTAGTGATTTGTGATGGAGACAGAATTAAAATTTTTGCTTCAAAAATCATTCCTCAGTTTCACAGACTTCTCTTTCCATTCTGTAGATGAATACAAATTATTATGTATGACCAATCCACCAATATAATGTCTGGTCCTACTGCTTCAGAGAGGAGATATGAACATGCTAGCAGCATGGGAACAAATAGGAAGAATTTGGTTGAAATTCTCACAACTAGGTGGCATAAAATGATTGTAAGGATGAAATGTGATATAATTTCAGTCAAAAAGCTTTTGAGTCTTATTGTCTCTCCCTTTCTTAAGGAACAGAAATGAAGATTAACATTTTTAACCAATTATGATGTTGAAGCAAGTTGGTGACTAAAAATGCAGACAATTATATAAATAAGAACCATCAAGCTAGGCCAAGCTTATTTTATTATGTACACTCTGCATTCTAAGTATTAATAACTTCATATTGTAAACATTAAGCATACTGAGTTGAAATTCAAGGCCACAATATTTCTGATTATCCATTGTGTGTGTGTGTGTGTGTGCGCGTGCATGTGTGTGTGTACTTTCGTGTATGTGTGTATGTGTATGTGTGTGTGGTTGTCTTTGGTTGGCCGAGATCAACTCGTAGTGTATAAATGCATAAGTTATATAATTATTATGTAATAAAGAGGAAAAAACCCACTGACTTGTATACTTCATTCTTACAAACGCACAGCATTTGTGACTCAAAAAGGAAAAGTGATGCCCACTTAACCAAAACATCTGTGTGATTTCCGATAATGACAGTCAGCAAGGCTGTCTCTTACCTTATGCCCCAAGATAATGGTAAAGTCCTGACTGTTTCTTCTAAATATCAGATAATTCCAGTTTAAAAAAAAGAAAACTTTAAAAAGTGATGTGCAATCTGATTTCTGAATTTCACACTACTTTTCCCTTCAAGATTAGCAATGTCCTCTCTGTATACTAGGGATGGCATAACACTGATAATATTTTACCTCATGTCCTAACAAATCATTATCCAAGGTCCAATGTTAACATTTTCAGTTTCTACTTGGTTAAGCAGTTTCTTTCTTGCTCTTTGTTGCTCTCTTCTTCTGTTTCTTACTAATGTCCTGTTGCAGATACAGGTTCTTGTTCTACAATCATACACTTGTCTTTTATACACATTCTCAGTCCTACTCTTTGGATCACAGGAATCTGAAATGATGAGGAGTCTTCACAGTTTGAAATAGCTGATAGCCCTTCATTTTGATTTTAATCAAAATAGCAAGTGCCATTGTATTCCACACATTGGCTTCCACAATAAACCAGTCTGAATCTGAGTGTAAGTGTGTGTATAAGTTCATATATACACACACACTGTATATGTAAATATACTTCTATTTTAAATATAGGCAGAGTTTTAAAAATGAATTCATATATTGTATGTTAGATCAATATTGTATTATCCTAATATTGTAGTATAGTCCCAGTTAGGGTGTGGATACCAAACTTTACACTGAAGCTTATAAACTTATTAAAACCACATTTCTCATGTTCATGATCACGTCATGCTTCAACTTACATTGTCTTTCGTGATTGGTCCATATTACGTTTTAGCATAATCTTTGCTCTTTAAGTATTAATTTTATTAATTTCCTATCCCTGAAGGACTATTTGATCTCTTTCTCCACCTCTCACTCTCACCCCCAGCCTGAAATATAGTCAACCTTTTTCATTCCTTTCATTCCACTTTTGATTCAAGTTCTCTCTAGCAGACTTTATAGAAATTCAATGGGAAATTTTATAATGTAGAGGAATGTCATTTTTTCCTTTAGTAGTAAGTCCCCAAATGGGAAGGCATATGGCTGGCTGGAAGCCTGGTATTGGGGTAGATACTTCCAGTTGATGAATTCCAGTATGGGTTAGGGGCAGAGAAGAAACTGGAAGATGTCACAGGCAAAGCAGGAGGATGAGGAGCAACAAAGTTCATCTTCTGAGGATGAGCATGATAGGAGCCCATGTAAGGGAGGTCTGATGGATACTTGTACAAAGAAGACTCAGGAGGATGGGGCTGCAATGCCTGAGCAATTCCATGGAAGTCAAATTTATAAGCATAACGCTTGCCATGAACTTTAGTCATAATATTTTTGTCATAGTAGTAACGTAATGCACGACTAAGCTTATCATAGTTCATGTTGGGTTTGCTTTTGCGTTCTCCCCAACGACGGGCAACTTCATCAGGGTCTGTCATCTTGAATTCTCCATTGGTGCCTTCCCAAGTGATGCAGTTGGAATTTGAGCTGTCAGATAGAAGCTCCAGAAGGAACTGCCAAAGCTGTATCTGTCCACTCCCTGGAGTAGGAGGGGAAATCAATGAGAATAAGTCACATAAAAAATAAAAACATTCTTCCATTGGCTCTTTCTGTTGACATTCATGCTGATCTGCTTTATTCAAACCTCTCACGAAGCTAAGAGAATTTTTTGTTAAGTAATGTTCGGACCGTTAACCAAAGTTTTGGCTAAAAAAGAACTTAATTTTCTCCCCAAACCCAACTTTCTCCTAAACCTTGCTAATTGTGTTGGAAGCACCGTCATTTGTCAATCTTTCAGATTCATAATCTTGCTCTCACCCTTGTTGCCTCATTCTACCTTACACAATCAATAAGTTCTCAAAATTTTCAGGTCCCCTTTCCATAATATATCTCATATCTGATCTTATCTCTCTACTCACATAGAAACCAGGTTTGTTCAGGCTCTCATCACCTCCTTATTAGAGTATTGCAATACCTTCTTGATTGATTTTCCTTTCTCAAACTTCTTCACATTCTAGTCTATCATTCATAGAGCTGACAACCTAAAGTGCAGATCTGATCATGTCACTACTTTACTGAATAAAATACAGTGTCTCCCCTTTATCCTCAAGGATCAAATGTAAATTACTATGTCTAGCTTTGCAGCCAGTTCTTAATCTATCTTTCTAGCCTCATCATATATTGCTTCCCATCCTGTACTTTGGAATTCAGCCAAACTGGCCCTCACATACAACATTCCATCTCTTTTCTTCTGTGCTCTGCTCTCTCTATCCCCTGTGCATGAAAAGTACTTTGAATCATATATCTCTTCCTTCAATATATGACTCAAGTACAATCTTCTTTATGAAATCTTTCCTAATCCTCCTTAACTGCCAGTGCCATCTTTCCCTAACTACCTAGATTTTGTTATTTTGTTTCATTGTTTGTATTTGTATTATATTTAGCACCATTATTAGACCATAGAAAGTATTTAACAAATGCTTAACTGATTGGAAGTGCACTTAAAAATATATTTGTAAAGCCTTAACATTTTAGAGCCCTCATTGTTTTCTATTTTTGTAAGGAAGAATGAAAAAGTGTAAATATAAACAATTACAAAATTCTACTTTTATTGTATCCAATAAAATCAGTCAAAGTAAAATAATGAAAGTCAGATTTAAGAAACCAAACTCCTAAAATTTGCAAATAAAATTTAATGGCAGTAAATTCTAATATAATTCTAATATATATATACAACATATATTCTGATATAACATATTCTAATATGCTATTTTGTTAGATCTCAGAAATCAAAACTTTCTCCAGAACCAAAAACAAACTAGTTAAAATAGGGAATTTAAAAAAATAGTTTTTTTTCCAAACCACATCACCATTCCTAGTATTTAATCAAATATATGAAAGTGAAAAAAAATAATTTTTCCTTTTTATTGAAATGCTGATTGTGTTATACTATTTTTTAAAAAGCCCAAATTCCTCACCCACATCCCAAAGTCTGTGAAACAGTGAATGGTTGCAAGTAGTATTCATAAGTAAAGAGAGGCAGTGATAAAGATAGAGAATAGAGATTTGTTGTTCAGCAGTTTTACAGTTGTGTCCAACTCTTAATGAATTTGGGGGTTTCTTTGGCAACGATACTGGGGTAGTTTGCCATTTCCTTCTCCAGCTCATTTTACAGATGAAGAAAGTGAGGCAAACAGGGTTAAGTGACTTGCCCAGGGTCACACAACTAGTAAGTGTCTGAGGCCAGATCTGAACTCAGGAAGATTACTCTACTTGGCTACAGGCACAGTATTTTATCCACTGTGACACCTAGCTGCCCAGAGCAGAGATGGTAAATGCAATTAAAAATTCAACTATAAATGAATATCTAAAGGGAGTAGGCCTTACTCAGATCTAAATAGTTGTAGTTTCCCTGGGTTTTTAATGACTTGCACATATAATTGTTATTATGCAATTATGTTCAAAGCTTAACAACTTTACTTGAATTTTTTTCCTTCTTTTTCCTTTCTCTTTTTAAGCACAGAGACCTTTTATTTTTTTAATCCCAAATTCTTTCCTCCCCACTATCTTCCCTACCCAATAAAAAGCAAGGAAAACAAAACTTATTACAAATTTCTGAATTAGCTAGTACTCTCACCACCCCCACAAAAAAGGCAAGAAAAAGAAAGATGAAAAAAATATGCTTACATATGCCCTTTGAGTTAATCAGTCATCTGTCTAATGGGATAACATGTTTTATCATGAGTTTTTTGGAATTGTGGTTCTGTGGATTATGTTGATCAGAGTTACTAAGTCTTTCAAAGTTGACTATCTTTACAATATTACTATTACTATGCAGATTGATCTGGTTCTGTTCAGTTTACATCAGTTCATACAAGTCTTCATAGGTTTCTCTGAAACCTTCATCATTTCTTACAGCACAGTAGTATTCCATCACATTCATATGTCATTAATTTTTCAGTTGTTCCACAATTAATGGGCAATCCACCAGTTTCTAATTCTTTACCAACACAAAAAGAACTATTAGAAATATTTTTGAACAGTGGGTCTTTTTCCTCTTTTTTTGATCTCCTTGAGGTATAGCCCTAGTTTCAGTTATGTTGGTTCATATGCACAATTTAATTGCCTTTTGAGTAGTTTTAAGTTGCTTTCCACAATGGTTGGACTAGTTCATAGCTCCACCAACAGTCCATCAAAATACTTGTTTTCACATATCCAGATTATCAGTTGTCATATTCCTTGTTTGTCATTTTAGCCAATCTGATGGTTCTAAGGTGGCACTTCAGAATTGTTTCAATGTGCCCTTTTCTAATTATTAGTGATTTACTGCATTTTTGTATGACTATTGATAGCTTGGACTTCTTCCTCTAAAAACTGCCTGTTCATTCCTTTTGACCATTCATCATTTGGTAAATGGAGCTTATTCTTGCAATTTGATTCAGATCCCAATATATTTTAAAATTAAATCTTTATCAAAGAAACTTCCTACAAAGGTTCCCCCCACCACCACCACCTCCAATTTCCTGCATTGGTTTTGTTTGTGTAAAAACTTTTGAGTTTGATATAACCAAAATTCTATCCCTTTACTTCTCATTAACCTATTTCTTATTTAGTCATAAATTCTTCTCCTATCCATGGATTGAACAAGTAATTTGTTCCTTGTTCCACTAATCTGCTTATGATGTCACTCTTTATATCTAAATCATGTGCCCATTTTGAACTTATCTTGGAATATTCTGTGAAATTTTGGTCTGTGTCTAGTTTCTGCTAACCTACTTTTTAGTTCTCCCAAAAGCTTTTTTTTAATCAAATAAGGAGTTCTTCCTTTAATAGTTGGGATCTTTGGATCTACCAAATACTAGATAACTGTATATGTTTGTGTATATTGTATCCCTAGCCTGTTCTACTGACTGAGCTCTCTATTTCTTACCCAGCACCAAGTTGTTTTTAAAGATTATAGGTTTGTAATGTAGTTTGATATCTGGTAGGGCTAGATCCCCTTTCTTCTCATTTTTTAATTGATTCCCTTGACATTTTTTGTCCTTTATTCCTCCAGATGAATTTTGTTATTACTTTTTCTAAGTCTATAAAGCAAATTTTGGTACTTTGGTTGGTATGGCACTGAATGAGGTAATATTGTCTTTTTATTATATTGGCTTGGCCTGTCCATGAGTAATTAATATTTCTCTAATGATTTAGATCTATTTTTATTTGCATGAAGAGTGCTTTGTAAATGTGTTAGTATACTTTCTGTGTGTACCTTTAGAGGTAGAGACCAAATATTTGATACTGTCTAAAATTATTTTAAATGGAATTTCTCTTTTTTCCTGCTGTATTTTGTTGGTAATAAACAGAAATGCTGATGATTTGTGTGGTTGTATTTTATACCCTGAAATTTTGTTGCAGGTATTATTTATTTCAATTAATTTTATTTGACTTTTTGGGTTTCCTAAGTAACACATAATGTCATTTGCAAAAGACAAATCTTTTCTTTCCTTGTTTCTTATTTTTATTCCTTCAATTTATTTTTCTTCTCTTGTTGTTATAACAGTAAAGGGCAGCTACATGACACAGTGGATAGAGTACTGGTCCAGGAGTCAGGAAGACACATCTTTCTGAGTTCAAATCTGGCCTTGGACACTTACTAGCTATGTAACCCTGGGCAAGTCACTTTGCCCTGTTTGCTTCAGTTCCCTCATCTATAAAAATGAGCTGGAGAAACAAATGGCAAACAGTTCCAGTATCTTTGCTAAGAAAACCCCCAAATAGAGTCATGAAGTATTGGACATGACTGAAAAAGACTCAATAACAAAAATGGCTATCACACACACACACACACACACACACACACACACACACACACACATGAATGTAAACAGTTTAACATTTTTTAATCTCTTATGATTTCTCATGATTCCTACAGGAATGGCAAATTTTCTATTTGGCTCTAGTCTTTTTCATCAGGAATACTTGAAAATCTTCTATATTATAACCAGCTAAAAGTGAAGAGTATTGAGAGGAGGGCAACCAGGATAAGAGTGAACCTTCAGCCCCCAAATGAGAAATGGAAGAAAGAGCTGGGCATGATTAATCTGGGGAAGAGAAAATCAAGGAGTGATGATAGCTGTTTTTTAAAGAGTGATCTTGTGGATGACCAATTAGACTTCTTTCATTTGGTTGCAGAGGGCAGAATTCAAATAGGTAAAAATTTCAAAGAGGCAAATCTGGACTCCATGTCTAGAAAAACTTCCTTAAAAATTTGAACTGTCCAAATGTGCTATCAGCTGCCCCAAGATAAGGTATTTCTCCCCTCCTTAAAGTTCTTCAAAGAGAGGCTGGACAACCATGTTATAATGGATATTTGTTTGCTTCTGAAGTCCCTGCCAACACATAAATTCTGATTCTTGTGGTGAGATACAAAAATAGCACCAGCATCTTACCAGGATTTGCAAGACGGCTACTTGTTGGCCCAAGAATCTGATATGGATCTATGCCAAAAATGAAAAGAAGAAAACAAATGATATAACAACATAAACATAAATTTTTAATAAATAGTTCAGTTAGCAAACAAGTACTATGCACCCGCTGGGTGCAGATCACTGTACTAGATAATAGAGAAGGTACAAAGACAAATATGTCATGGTTCATTGTCAAAGTCTAGTCATTAAACCATGATGCCTCTCAAAGTTCTATAGAAATTAGAGATTCTTAAAGCATTTGTTATTTTTCTTTTTAAAATTTGTTTCTGGTAACTTGGAATTGCATTACAAAACTTTGGTGTAGTTAAAGGATTAAAACTATTCACAAACTGTCTAAGATTGTACTTCTTTTAGGAAGCTTGGATGTTTTCCTAGTAATTTATTGCTTGTTCTATGTATCTAAAATATTTAGTTAATTCACAACACAGAAGTAGGCTTAATGGGCTATCTGCAGTTTATGGAAATAATTTTCATAAAGTAGACGTGAAAGGTCTTAGTGCTACCATGTCCTACCAGTCCTACCATGAAGTTGCTTACTTTTTCAAAAATACCCAGATAGTATCTTCTAAGATGCTGAAACATACCTAATTGGGGACGCTGGTCTTCTGTTTTGGGAACTGTTGAAGAAGATGGTTGAGTAACTGGAAAAAAAAAGATAATTACCTATATTTTATGCCTGAGAACCACATCCAGAGTTTCTGTGATAAATTCCTCCACTAAACTCAAGTGATCAAAACCATAGTTGTGAGTATTAAGGTACTGAATTATTGCTACATGTCACTAAAGAAAGTAGAGAGAAATATAGGAAGAAATCTATGATGAAGAAGATTTTCTTTTTTTTTCTTTTTTTTTTTTTGCTTTTTGGCAGGGCAATTGGGGTTAAGTGACTTGCCCAAGGTCACATAGCTAGTACATGTGTCAAGTGTCTGAGGCCGGATTTGAACTCAGGTCCTCCTAACTCCAGGGCCGGTGCTCTACTGACTGTGCCACCTAGCTACCCCGAAGAAGATTTTCTTTATTGCTACATTGCCACCCTGGGAAATCCCTGCCTTGGGGTTTTCCTCTACACTTTAATGGCTCCTTCTCATTTTGGAAGGGATTTCAGCCATTCAATTCCTTTCTCTTGCCTTGACTTTCTTCAGGCTACACTGATACCTCCTAGCCTTCTACATTGTACCCAAGTATGTCCCCTGCCTACACCCTTCCATCACCATGCAGTGTTTGACTCCATTAAAATATAATTTCTCTGAGAGTAGAGACTGTCTCTCTTGCTTTTAATTGTATCCCCAATGCTCAGCAGAGTTCCTGATGCATAATAAATTTTTTATCTATCTACTGTGATATTAAAATATAGAAATTGTAGAAAATAATAGAGGGAATTAGAAAGGACTTTGTAAAACATGAATAGACTTGGGAAATCTTAAATGATGCTATGGACCTGAAGTACAAAGATTCAAATCCATGTGGGGTGGGGGGGAAACCCTACCTTTTGACTGTGTAGGGTGACTATGACTTGTCCAGTTTGATCTCCTGGCTGCTTCATATGGTAAATCTATAAAGACAAATAAATTATCACCAATATTAACAATGTAGACATTTTAAAAATACATACTATGGTTTTACTTCTGTGCTTATTGAAACAAATATCATACAAAAAATTTAGTAATTTGTGGATATCACATTTCACTGATTTTTGAGCTATACTTATGAGGTAGAATGCTTAGAATTTTATTAATGGCTACAAGATTTAGGGATAACAATTCTGGTGTTTTCTCCAAATTGACTTAAAAATACATACTCTTTTGAAAACTTTTATGTTTATAACAGTAATTTCTAGAAAGAAACATTCCCATTTTTACTTCAGTTGCACCCTCTGTTGTAATGAAGAAAAACAACTAAGCAAAAGCATCAGATACAATGATCACATCTGTATTCTATTATGTTCTAGAAGCCCTAGTAGTTCCCTATATCTCTAACATGAGGATGGAGGTATGTTTCATTATCTATTCAACAGGACCTTCAGTGATTTTTAAATTACCTCAAGTTTGGCTTTCTTTTAGTTAGCTTTTCATTTGCTATAGTCAATCAATCAACAAGCATTTATTTCACTCCTACTGTGGGCCAGACACTGTGTTAAGTATGGGAGGTACAAAGAAAGATAAAAGATTATCCTTGCTCTCCAGGACCTTACAGTCTAATGGTGGTACAGCATGCAAAGAACTATATACAAACAAGATACATAGAAGTGGGATATAATCAATAGAGAAAAGCATAAGCATTAAGGGTTTCAGGAAAGGCTTCTTGCACAGAAGGTGAGATTTTTAGTCAAAACTTGAAGGAATTTCAGAAATTACAGCATTTAGGACAGCAAGTAAGTAAGAATACACATGGGTGTGGCAGAGGTGTAAGGTAAGAAGACTAGAAAGGTAGGGGGTACAGATTCCAAAGGATTTTGAACACCATGCAGAGGACTTTATGTTTGATCCTGGAGGTGATAGGGAGTCACTAGAGTTTTTGAGTAGAGAGGTGAAATGGTCAGACCTGCATTTCAGGAAGATTACTTTTGACACCTAAGTAGAGGATTGACTGGAGTGTCCAGAGACTTGTGGAAAGAAGGTCCACCAGCAAACTATCACAATAGTTTAGGCATGTAATGATGAAGGCCTGTAAAAGGGTGGTGGCAGTGTCAAAATAGAGAAGGGGGCATATATAAGAGATGTTACAAAGTTCAAATCAACAGTGTTTGGCACCTGGATGGATGAGGGCAGGGTGAGAGCCAGTAGTAGAGGACCAGAAAGCATAAATATTAAATGTATCCTTTTCAGACTATAATGGTAAAAAAATTACATTGATAAAGGGATAGGGAAATATACATAAAATTAATTGGAAACCAAATAACATAATCATAAAGGATGACTGGATCAAGGAACAAATCATAAAAACAATCAATGATTTCATTAAAGAAAATAACAAGACAGCATACCTAAATTTATGGCATTTAGCCAAAGCAGTAGTAAAGGGAAAATTTATATCTCTAAATGCATGCATCAATAAAAGAAAGAACATGTCAATGAATTTGGTAAGCAACTAAAATACTAGAAAAAGAACAAATTAAAAATCTTCAATTAAACATCAAATTGAAAATCCTAAAAATCATGAGAGATTAACAAAATTGAAAGTAAGAAAACCACTGAACTAATAAATAAAACTAGGAACTGATTTTATTGGGGAAAATTGATAAGCCATTGGTTAATCTGATTAAAAAAAAAAGAAAACTCATTTAATAGTATAAAAAATGAAGCAATTAAAGCAATTTTAAGAGCTAATTTGCCCAATTATATCAGTGAAACTGACAATCTAAGTGGAATTAATGACTATCTTAAAAAATAT
The DNA here is from genome assembly GCF_011100635.1 of Trichosurus vulpecula. NCBI lineage: Eukaryota > Metazoa > Chordata > Mammalia > Diprotodontia > Phalangeridae > Trichosurus > Trichosurus vulpecula. The sequence continues at coordinate 372,283,132 of NC_050574.1, read as the reverse complement.
AAGTCATCTAGATTAATAAATGAGGAAATAAAATACTAAAATAACTTGATTTTAGAAAAAGAATGTGACCAAGCCAAAAATGAGCTCCCTAGGAATAAATCCCCAGATAGATTCACAAATGAATGCTGAGCATTGATAGAATAATTAACTCCAATACTATATAAACTATTTGGGAAAATAGGCAAAGAAAGAGTTCTACCAAATTCCTGTTATGACACAAATATGGTACTGATGCCTAAGCCAGGAAAAGACCAGAGAAAGAAAGCTATAGAACAATTTCCCTAATATATATTGATGCAAAGAATTTTAATAAAATACTATCAAAGAGATTACAGCAACATATCACAAAGATCATACACTTTGACAAGGTGGGATTTATACAAGAAATGCAAGCCTGGTTCAATATTAAGAAAATCAACATAATTGACCATATCAATAACAAAACCAACAGATATCATATAATTATCTCAATAGATTCAGGAGAAGCTTTTGACAAAATATAGTACCTATTGTATTAAAAATGCTACAAAGCTTCAGAATCAGTGGAGCTTTCATTAAAATGATAAGTAGCATCTTTCTAAAACCATCAGCAAGCATTATCTGTAATGGCAATAAAGTAGAAGCTTTCCCAACAAAATCATGTGTGAAACAAAGATGGCCACTATTTTTCAATATTGTAGTAGAAATGCTACACATAGCAATAAGAGATGAAAAAACTTGAAGGAATTAGAATAGGTAATGAGGAATCAAAATTATCACTCTTTATAGACGATATGATGGTATGCTTAGAGAATCAACTAAAAAACTAGTTGAAACAATTAACAAGTTCAGCAAAGTAACAGGATACAAAATAAACCCACATAAATGATCAGCTTTTCTATATCTTCCCAAGAAAATCCAGCAGGAAGAGGAAGAAAGAGAAATTCCAGTTAAAGGAACTGCAGACAATATAAACTACTTGGGAATCTACCTGCCTATACAAATTTAGGAACTACATGAACAAAATATAAAAAGTAATTTTTACACAAATATAGATCTAAGCAGTGAAATATTGGAGAAATATTAATTACTCATGTGTAGACATTAATTGTTCAACGCAATAAAAATTGAAAATTCCACCTAAATTAATTTATTTATTCAGTGTTATGCTAATCAAACTACAAAAAAAATTTTGTATAGTTAGAAAAAAAATAATAAAATTCATCTGGAAGAACAATGGGTCAAGAATATCAATGGAAAAAATGTGAAAGAAAATGACCTAGCAGTACCAAATCTCAAACTGTTTTAAAAAGTGGTAATCATTGACCTCCCAATGCCAAGATGGGGGAATGAAGCAGGAACTCACCTGAACCCTCACAAATTCTCCACCAAACTACCTTGCAATAATGCCTCAGTACCAGTTTTGGAACAGTAAAGCAGCTTACTAGCCCAGGAGAACTTAGAGGATCAGCAGGAAATGTCTATCTTCATGGGGTGGGAGCAGAGTGTCATTCCTGAACAATGGCAATGGTACACTCCTGGGCACCTATTCCCTGCTTAAGCCAGTAGCAAGGCCAGCAGTGAGGCACTGCCCATGGAGCAGGCCATCAGCAAGACCACAGCCCCAGTGCAAGCCAGCAAGAAGGCCCTCCTCAGAGCAGTACAAACCTGCATCAGGGCAAACTGGCAACAAGTCCCCAAATCCTGGCACAAGAAGCTTGGAACTGTATTCTCTACATCCAGGAGCAGAGCTCAAGTTTAAAAGCCACAAAATAGGCAGAAAAATTAGAGAAAAATAAAATAATAACCTGACCATAGAAAGTTACTATGGTAACAGAGGATCAAGGGACAAACTTAGAAGACAACAACGTCAAAAGAACTATATGCAAAGCCTCAAAGGAAAATGTCAATTGGTCTCAGCTCCACAAAAGAATTCCTGGAAGAGCTCAAAAAGGATTTTAAAAAGCAAATAAGAGAAGTAAAAGAAAAATTGGGAAAATAAATGAGAGTAATGCAAGAGAATCACGAAAAAAGACTAAACATTTGGTAAGGGAAGCACAAAAAATGGATAAAGATATACACAAATTTATCAAAGAAAGCAACTCACTAAAAATAGCATTGTCCAAGTGGAAAGGATGTACAAAAGCTCACTGAAGAAAATCATTCCTTAGAAGTTAAAATTGTGCAAGTGGAAGGTAATGACTCCATGAAACTTTAAGAAATGATAAAAGAAAATCAAAAAATGAAAAAATAGAAGAAATGTGAAATTTCTCATCAGAAGAACAACTGACCTGGAAAATAGATCCAGGAGAGATAATTTAAGAAATACTATGCTGCCTGAAAGCTCTGATAAAAAATAAAGGGGGGCCTGGACATATTTCAAGAAATGATCAAAGAAAATTGCCCTGATATCCTGGAACCAGAGGGTAAAATGGTCATTGAAAGAATGTACCAATCAGCTCCTGAAAGAGAACCCAAACAGAAAATTCCAAGGAATATTATAGTCAAATTCCAGAATTATCAGGTCTTTGAGAGAATACTGCAAGCAGCCAGAAATAAACAATTTAAATATCATGGTGCCACTTTCAGGATTACACAGGATTCAGCAACATCCACATTAAAGGAATAGAGGGCTTAGAATAAGATATTCTGGATGGCTAAGTAGCTAAGATTACAATCAAGAATCACTTGCCCAGAAAAACTGATCCTTTGGTGGGGGTGGGGTGGGTGGGAGGGGAATGGATATTAAATGAAATAGAGAACTTTCAAGCATTCCTAATTAAAAGGCCAGAACTGAACAAAATTTTTTTTCTTTTTTCTTTTTTTTTTTGAACAAAAATTTTGATCTTCAAATACAAGGCTCAAAGGAAACATAAAAAGGTAAATAGGATAGAGAAAACATAGGAGATTCAATAAGGTTAAACTGTTCATATTCCTACATGACAAGATGATACTTGAAACTCTTAAGAATTTTATTACTGTAGGGCAATTAACAGGAGTATACATAGATGAGGGGTGTAAGTGTGAATTGACTATGATGGGATGATATAAAAAAAGGGAAGGAGTTGTAATGGCAACCAAAGTGGGGTTTTTGCTGTATTGAAAGTGTGTAGAGTTTTAGCCAGAGACTTGTATGTGGATTGAGTTCTAGCTAATTAGAGAGCCCAGAGTGTGAGAAAAGCAGATATTGAGAGGGCATTGAAGAGAAGACACCAAGAGAGCTGCCAGCGCTGAGCTGAGAGGAAATCTAAAGAGCTGGGAAGAGCCTCTCAGGGCTCAGAGAGCCTTCAGGAGCACTGGGGAGGGCCTCCAGGAGCGAGGAGACCTTTGATGGCAGAGAGTTGCTGAAGGAGCCTCTGAACTTTGAAGGCTAGTGGAGCGGTACAGCAGAGACTTGCCCATGGGAAAGAGGGTTAGCTTAAGTCCCTTTTGAGAGCTGTTAAAGTGAACTGAGCTGTTAACACAGAGCCTCTGGACTTTGGAAGTAAATTGAGATGGTGGTGTTGGTGGTGTTTTGCTGCCCTGTTAAGCTTCATTTTCCAAGAAACAGAAGCTGTGGGCAGGAACCCTGGAGCCTGCTGTCAGGCAGGAGCTTTGAGTGGAGCAATTTCCATGAGCTGTGGCCTGGTGGAGTGGAGAGCTGCCTGGGTGTGAATCCAGGTGAGAGTCGGGAGTGGCCAGCCTACAGAGGAGGAGCTATGGGACTTGGAGGAGGTCAACCTCGGGCCCAGATGAAAGAGGACTTTGCTTGGATGTTTGGTAATGATTAAGGAAATTGTTCTTACTGTGACCTAGGGGTGGATGGTATGGTATTTTCTGCTACCCCTTAAGGATGTGTTATGCTAAGGAAGACCCTAGCCTAGGACTCACCCTGATTTGGGGACACAATGCTATATATTGTGTAGTATGATGTTCTTACTGGATGCAATGATATATACAATGGAGTGTGATATTCTGTAACCTAGGTGTGGATATGAGATAAATGATATACTTTGCTTAAGGATGTTGCCATGAATGTTATGCTATGCTTTATTGAACAATGCTTCGGTTTAATTGCTGAATAGAGAGTTCCTTATACTGTGTGATTGGACCCCTGAAATTGATCACAGCAGTGGTCCTCAGATGTGCTGCCATGATTACTGATACAGGGGTGAGAAAGAAGATTGTACTGGCTGAAGAGAGAAGGGAGAGATAACTGGTTGAAGAGAAAAGGAGAGATAGAATGTGGTAAGTTATCTCACGTAAAAGAGATGCAAAAGAGCTAATACAGAGGAAGGGAAGATGGGGAAGAAAGACAGTGCTTGAACCTTACTCTCATCAGAATTGGGTCAGAGAGGGAATAACATACACATTTAGTTCAAAGAATGACAATACAATTAAATTAAGCCTTATATATTTTTAATTTATTATATTTTGTTTTGACAAAACAGATATTTCATTGCAAATACATAAGCTTCCCCCATCCCCCACCCAACCCCATTACAAATCTCCCTTTTACAACATGTAGCAATGTCTGCAATGGAAAAAATACAAAAACTTTGTCAATATGAAGAGAGGTAAAGGCAGGATGACCCTCCCTTATTATTTGGCATAGTTTTAGAAATAATAGCAATAGCAATAAGAAAAGCCAACAAAATTAAAGTTATAATATTGGCAAAGAGATAAAATTATTATTATTTGCACTTTGTTAAGCCATTCTCCAATTGTTGGCCACATGCAAATAACACCTCTGTGGTTACTTTCACATACAATGGTTTGTTTGTTTGTTTTGCTTTAAATAATCCCCTTTTGGAATAGGAATCTCTGGGTCAAAAGGTATGGACTGCTTAGTAACTTTTCTTGTGTAATTCCCAATTGTTTTCTAGAACATGAGGACAAGCTGGTTTACCTTTTAACTTTAGCAAGGTTGCAGGATACAAAATAAACCCATACAAATCACTACATTTCTATATATTACCAACAAAGCCCAGCACCAAGAGATCAAAAGAGAAATTCCACTTAGAGTAATTGTAGACAATATAAAATACTTGGGAGTCTGCCCACCAAGGTAAAGCCAGGAACCATGTGGACACAATTATAAAATACTTTTCTAACAAATAAACTCAGATCTAAACAACTGGAAAAATATCAATTACTCATAGGTATGATGGGGGATGGGATTTGCACTGGACCCCTAAAAGGAACCCAAAGCCCAGGAATCAGGTCTCTGGCATTTGCCTGAGGCACTTGACCCATCCCAGTATAAACCTTTCAACTGCCCTTTCATTGTGACCCTCATTGTCTGCACCTAGTCTCACCCCAGGCTATTAGCTACTACCAAAATTTTTTTATAAAATTGTAAAAAATGAGAAAATTCATCTCAAAGAACAAAAGGTCAAGAATATCAGGGAAATTAATGAAAAAAATGCAAAAAACGTGGCCTAGCTGTACCATATCTCAAACTATATTGTAAAATGGTAATCATCAAAACTATCTAGTATGGGTTAAGAAATAGTGTGGTGGATAAACGAAATAGATTAGGTATACAAGACACAGTAGTAAATGACCTTAGTAAACTAGTGTTTGAAAAACCCAATGATCCCAGCTTTTGGGATAATAACTCATTATCTGACAAAAACTGCTGGGAAAACTGGAAAACAACATGACAGAAACTAGGTATAGACCAACATCTTATGCTGTATAACAATATAAGGTCAAAATGGGTACATGATTTAGACGTAAAGGGTGATAGCATAAGAAAATTAGGAGAGTATGGAATAATTTACCTGTTAAGATCTACAGAGAGCAGAAGAATTTATGACCAAATGAGAGAGAGAACATTACAAAATGTAAAATGGATAAATTTAATTTTTAAATTAAAAAGTCATTGCACAAACAAAACCAATGCAACTAACATTAGAAGAAAAGAAGAAAGCTGAGAAACAATTTTATAGCAAGTGTCTCTGATAAAGGCCTCATGTCTCAAATATATAGAGAACTGAGTCAAATTTATAAGAATACAAGCCATTCCCTAAATGACAAACGGTTAAAGGATATAAATAGGCAATTTTCAGAAGAAGAAATCAAAGCTAACTATAGCCACAGGAAAAAATGCTCTAAATCACTATTGAGTAGAGAAATGCAAATTAAAACAACTCTGAAGTACCACTTGAATGGGAAGGATAAATTGTGAAGACTTTACAGGGTAAAAATACAGGGGTTACACTCTTCTCATATTTCTGAAATAGGGAATGTCTGAGGGAGTAGGAGAGGCTTGGGATTTGGCCTTGTGACTCTGGAAGGTCAGGGCCTGGAGCTATGGGCATGCCCTTCCCCCTCTCAGATGTTAGCACCAAATAAGGAGATAATGGACTACCTGTGAGCTGTTTGTTCTCTGCTCAAGGAAGGTCTCCCCCCACCCCCACCGCCTCCTCATTTCTTCTCCTAGACTTTCGGATGCCATCCCCAGCAGTTGAGTTCCAGATAGGGAAAACCTGAACAGACTGGATCAACCTTGGTCCCCTAGTCCTCTGTCTCGTTTTTCACGCCTAGATTGTAAGCCCACCTCCCAGCCAATGGTGAGAAAGGATAGAGGTAGGCGAGAATCTTTTCATTAAGAGTATAAATTGAGGCAGCATTCCCTTTTACCTCGCCTCCTCCATTATGGAGGTGTGCCCAAATCTTGCAAGGTTTGTAAAATAAATTTACTTTGCTTCTCCTAAAGATGTCTCTCCTATTATTTGAAAATTCTGTCCCATACACACTCCTAATCTATAAGATTTGCTAATATGATAGAAAAGGAAGTTGATAAATGTTGGAGGGATGTTGGAAAATTGGGCCACTAATGCATTGTTGATGGAGTTGTGAACTGATCCATCTGTTCTGGAGAGCAATTTGGAACTATGTCAAAAGGGCAAACAAACCATGTATACCATTTGATCCAGTAATACCACTACTAGTTCTGTATCCCAAAGAGATCATAAAAAGAGGAAAATGACCTAGAAGTATAAAAATATGTATAACAAATCTTTTTGTGATAGCAAAGAATTAGAAATTGAGGGGATGTCCATCAATTGGGGGGTGGCTAAACAAGTCTTAGTATATGAATATAATGGAATACTATTGTGCCATAAGAAATGACAAGCAAGTGGATTTCAGAAAACCTGGAGAGACTTACATGAACTGATGCAAATGAAGTCATTTTTTTTGGCATTTATGACTCTTCATGACAATACTCTACTGGCAATACTGTATTTCAGTCACAAATGAAAGCCTTGGTGATGTTAAATCCACTTCCTTTTGATTGTTTCCCAACATATTATTACCAATGAATTAATTAATATTACCAATTACATTCATTTTCTTCACCAACTAACTTGGAAATTAAGTTCACCCTGATCCAAGCTAGGCCATCTCCACGTCTTGCTCCCTGCCACAATCCTTTCCTTCCTTCACCTCCCTAAGTCTTTCTCACCCCACACCCTCATCTTGGACTTCATCCTTGGGAAGTCAGTAACTGAAAGATGAACTTTCATCTTTTCTTGGTCAGAATGAAGCCTCCATGCATCCTTCATTCAGAGAGGACAGCTTTTATTTTGTGGTTCCAGTGCTTAACGCAATTCCTGGCAAATAGTAAGTGCTTATTAAATGCTTCTTTCTCTCTCTTCCTCTCTCCCTCCTGCCCCCCCCCATCTCTGTCTCTGTCATTAAAAAAGATTGCTAAATGCTACATATACTGAAGTAATTTTCTATTGTTCTTTGGAGTATAGTGATTTAAAGTAGGTTTTGAGTGGTATCTTTGAATGACAGTTGTTACTTGGATTTGGTCTAAAAATCAACAAATGTAGAGTAAGTCTATCCATGACTATATACATCATATATATTTCAAATGCATGATATATCCCATGAATATAAACAGTATCCTAAATGAAGAGGTCACACAGTTGAAATTTTCATACCTGATCTAGATGCAATTCTTTGTGTGGATTCAGGATATACTGAAGTGTTTGGAAAAATAAAAGTGGCCCCTCCTGCAGGCAAAAGGAAAGATAAACATATGATATTCTTTTTTATTAATTATCAAAGTCAAATCAATTTTAAACAGCCACAATGGACAATAATAAATGTACATGTCCATGAGCCATGAATAGATTCCAAAAGGAAGAAGTTCCAAAATTTTCATATGTTACATTATTTACAAAGAGCTTTTTGTTTTGACTTTATAATTTCCTGACAGCCATTATCAATAAATGAAATTGGTAGAAACTCTTCCAAAGTATGTAAACACTTGTTAAACATTATATAATGTTATCGATAATTATTTTAAAAGAATTACAAATATTTCACATAAATGTATTAAAAATTAATTCCAGCTTCCATCCAAATGTGGACATGATGGGGTTTTTTTTTTTCTTTTTCTGTTTGCTTGATGCTGGCTTAGGATTCAATGCATCCAGGCTAGAATTTTGTTTGTCAAATGTTTTCAGATCTGGCTCCTTCAAGAGTTTCTACATTTAGCAGTATTCAATATTATGAAATCACCAATGATTTGAAATTGTCACTTACCTTACAAAATCTTTAAAGAAAACTTAAAATTATGAAACCATATGGAAAAAAGAAAGGTTTTTGGCCCCCACAGATCTCTCTCTCTCTCTAGGAGGAAAATGGCCATTTCTCATGTATTTGTGATTTCTAGCCATTAATAGGCTCAAGAGTTATATATACACTTAAATATTATTTCACCAGCTAATAGGTTTCTATTTTTCATTCCATAGAAGCATAGCACTTAAGATCCTGGAAACAAAGCAAAAAATCAAAATTCAAACAAAACCAAAAAGATTAGCTTCTAAATGATGACTTTTTCTTTACCCTAATGATCTATGAAACAAATTGAAGTAGCTTTCAAGATATGCATGTGTATACAAACGCAAATGTGTATTTTTTCATGTATATGTTACAGGCATTTAAATTATTACAGATTTTCATGTAAAAATATTTTTGTTTGCTTCTTGATTTCTATGACTACTTATATCCTATCAGCTCTCATGGATTCCATTCACAGAATAACCAGGTTTAGATAGCTTATTGAGTTTAAGAGGTAACCTCATTACCAAATTTCATTAATATATATATATATGTGTGTGTGTGTGTAAATATATACATATGTATACATATATATACATATGCATACACACAAAAGAAAAATGTACTCAAACTGCATTTACAAAGAAAATAAAGGATAAAGAATTAGCTAACATGAAGGGTGATATAAAAAAAATTTCCTCAGAGTTTTGCTGGACTCAGACATATAAGATAATAGTGTGTCAACAATATGTTGTGCATTTGGTCAGAGATGAATTGTTCAATAATACTAAAAATTCTCTTAAAATGACACATTTTTTAAATTGTCATTCACATATTCATATGATCTGCAGTTGGGAGAAGTTAAAAGGGAAAAGATAATAGCCACTTAATCCATCTAACGATCCTTTTAGAATAAAGAGGATATGAGAAGAGGGGGGTGGTAACTGAATCCTAAAAGTGAGTTTAAAATGATTCACTCTCTGTAGACCAGCACATAGAATAAGTCTATATATACCTTGATCATTATCCAGCATTTCTGGCCTAAGAATAATTCTGCAATTCTAGTTAAACTAATCTTTTTATCAAGACTATCATTGTATCCCCCTACTTCCCTCCATCTCTCCCCCACCTTTGGAAGGCACTTAGAAAGTTTAAAGGACTTCATTCAGATATATGTATGAAGTCCTATCATTGGAGAAAAATCTGGCCTCCATTCATTGAGGAAAAGCAAAACCCCAAAAGTGCTGTCTCTGCTAGGCAGACTGAGCATTTTCTCTTTTTTTTTAAAGTAGTCAACAAGGGTCCTGTGCTTAAAAAAAAATTAGGGTATCTTTGAGAGATGGGAACAAAGCCAGCATTACCTGTGTTTCTAGCATGCATTAACCGTGGAGAGTTTTGTAAGGCTTTATCAACATCATCTGAAGTCAAATGTGGAAGAGGAGCTACAAGACAAAATAAAAGTAATGCCGAAATGAAAAAAAAATTGAGAATTATCTTTTAAAAATTGATTTTTTTTCTTTGCATTTGGATGTTAGTTTCAGGGACAGGTCCTATTTCTTGTTAGTATGTTGTTGATTTTGTTTAGTCATGTTTGTAGTCCTGTGGACCAACTGTCCATGGGATTTTCTTGGTGGGATACTGGAGTGGTTTGCTACTTTGTTTTCGAGTTTTGTGCAGGCAGCGGTTAAGTGACTTACCCAGGATCATATAGCTAGTAAGTGTCTGAGATTTGAACTATGGTCTTTCTGGTCTTTCTGACTCCAGGCCTAGTGCTCTTATCCACTGTGCCTGTTAGTATATTAAAACCTTCTTAATTCAAGAAATAAACAAATCTGATGATAAGCAAAACAATTATGATGAAACAATGGTGCTGTACTATCAAGTTTTTTTCCCCTTTAAATCTGCTTTCTATTTTTAAAATTAAAAGTCTCAATCTATTAATATTTTTATTACTAATTTGATCACTAATATCCTTTTTGTCACTTGTCATTTAAGTAAATCTAAATTCCATGATTTTTGATTTTTGCCAATAAATTGTGCTTCAGATTTAGGCCAAATGGAAGTACCATTTATCTATTGAGTAGAAAAATACCCAGCTTCTAACCACATATGAACCTTTTCCTTACATATTGCTTGTATTCTGATTTTTAGTCAACTTGGAACTACCTGATAACATCACAGTATAAGAAAAGGAGCCCCATGCCTGTAGTGAAAAAACCTAGATTCTAGATCTAGTTCTATCACTCACCAGTAGGGTGACTTTAGACAAGTCACTTTACCTCTCTGGGACTCAGTTTCCTCATCTGTAAAATAAGAAGGTTGGATTGGATCTCTAAAGTCTCTTCTTCCTCTAAATCTAGAACTCTATGATGAAGAGCAACTTCATCCACATTTGAGTTTCTTCGCAATAGAATTTATTCCACTGAAAGGAAGTATTATTGGGTGGTAAGGATGGGGAGTAGAAAGATCAGAGAACCTTGGTTCAAAGACTGTCTCTGACACTTACTACATTTGTCATCATAGATGACTCACTTCAATTCTTTAGGCCTCAATTATTTATCTGTTAAATGTAAATACTAAATCTCCCCTAAGGTCTTTTCAAATTTTAAATATATGACCCTATCCCTGTTATTGTTATCTTCTCATTGTAGTGTTTGCTAAATATTATTTTGCTAAAGCAAGATAGTGGCATTTCAAGCAGATATTTGTCAAATCAGAAATAGGTTAAATCAGGAAGATAATGTCAATCATGAGGTTTTTTTGAAGTTTTGTCCCATAAAAGAAAATTGTCTTACTCTCTCTGAGGTAGTGAAGATGGGAGAGAAGGATATCAGCATTATAACTTGGAGTGAGTCTTTGGAAATCATCTTTGGTCATCTTACATAGATCCTTCCCATCTATGTTCTGGAATAGCAAGATGTCAACATCTGGAAGACCATATTCTTTCACTGCCCATTCTAGCCATTGCCGGACATGGTCTGTGCTCCATAACGTAGGATCTGAAAGGTTCAGCAAAGTAAACATTATGAACTAATAGTTATTTGAACTTAAGTCCTAGGCCTTCCACCCTGGCTAGTTTTCCCCACTGGCTAGTTTTCCCCACTGCGCATCTTGGGAAGGCCCCAAGAAAAAAATTAACTTTAAGTAAAATAAAAACCATTATTAAGAAGTCAGAGGTTGCAACATATAAACTGTTTGCAGGGTTTGAATTATTCATATAACTGCTCCAGAGCACTGGCATAGATAACTGAAACTTTGTGATGGGGATATAATTTCAATGACTTAAAAATTAGTAGCATAAATATACATCATATCTTTTGCTAAGCCTATTAATAAATTTACATAAAAGCCCACTGTGAAAATAAGAGTGAACACAGATCCTACAGTCTTCAATTGCAGAACAAAACAAACAAAAGCATTTCAAGTCTCAATTATGTAAAAGTTTGTTAATGCTTATCAACAGAATTTAAATGAAAGCAGAAGAACACAAAATTCCTGAACTATACTATGGAATAAAAGATTTGGACCAGTTATATCGCTCTAGGGTTTTTTAGGAGGGCAAGGGGGTTGTTGTTTTTGTTTTGGGTTTTCTTGGGAGGAGCTGGAGTAAAGTTCCCTATTTTACAGACCTGAACCTGAAGAATCTATGTTGCTATTAGGCACTTCCACATTCTCCAGTTAGAGAATATGTGTCCAGGGCTATTGAAAGCACTTTACAGGATGCAAGCAATATGGTCCTACTCCATTGTCATACTAGGCTAGCTAACTCCTACTCATCAAAGTGAGGAAAGAATAGGATATTTCACCTGGGAAAAAGAACCCCTCAGTTAAATATAAATAGTGAGGCATTAAGCTTAGACAAAACATGAATTTCATAGGGTAATAGATTTAGAATTGAAGGAACCTTCAACTCCCTCGTTTTTCAGAAGAGGAAACTGAGGTCCAGAGAGGTTGAGTGACTTGCCCAGGGTCACATAGCTGGTTATATAGTTGAGGCAGCATTTGAACCCACATTTTAGTGACTCCAAGACTAGCGCTTAAGCCACTAAACCATGCTGCCTTTTACTATATCACTTTGAGATGAGATGTTTTCTCGAGTTGACATCTAAGATTGCCACTAACTTCGAACAAGGAGTCAGGAGATCTAGTTTCTAGTCCCGATTCTGCTACTGTGTGATATTGGGCAATTCAGTTAATCTATTTCTCAGACTACTAAGTAGTAAAATGCAATAGTTGGATCAGATCATCCCTAAGATCTTTTCTTGATACAACTTTCTATGATCTTGATGAGGAATAGAGGTTATGGTACACATATACCATAACACACACACACACACACACTCTCTCTCTCTCTCTCTCTCTCTCTCTCTCTCTCTCTCTCTTTCTCTCTCTCTCTCTCTTTCTCTCTGTGTCTGTCTCTGTCTCATTCTTATACATACATATATGTATGTGCATATATATATACACGTATTTCTTCTAAATATCGCATACCTTCTCCACACCTTCTTTCTTTTTTGTGTGTTTTTTTTTGGCAGGGCAATTGGGCTTAAGTGACTTGCCCAAGGTCACATAGCAAGTACATGTCTCAAGTGTCCAAGGATGGATTTGAACTCAGGTCCTCCTGACTCCAGAGCCAGTGCTCTACTCACTGCACCACCTAGCTGCCCCAACACAACTTCTTTCTTAACTGTGGACTTTGTCTCTTACTTTACCAGAAAATAAATTAGGCTGTTTGATGTGAGTACCCTCCTCTTTATCTCAGACTCTTGAAATCTCTACCCATTCTGTACCCTTTCCCATTATCAAAGAGGTGGTCTTTCTTGTCAAGGCCAACTCCTCTACTTGTGCACTTGATCTCATCCCTTTCCCATTTTCTCTGGAAGATCATATCATCAATTATTCCCCCACCTCACTAAAGTTTAACCACTCCCTAACAACCGATATCTCTCCTACTGCAGTGAAACATGCCTTACTCCCTATCCTAAAAAAATTGTAAAGACTTTCAGCAGATCCTACTATTTCCTCAAATTATTATCTTTTATCTCCCCTATTTTCCTAGCGAAATTCCCTGAAGTTGTTTATACTTGTTACCTCTATTTCTTCCTCTCACTCATTCCTCAAACCTTTACAATCTAGCTTTTAAGCTCCCCACTCCACTAAATTATCAATACTGAATTATCAGTAATCTCTTAATTGCTAAATCTGGTGACCTTCTATAAGTCCTTATCCTTCTTGATCTATGTGCTACATTTCACACCTTTAGCCATCATTTCTTCTTGGATGCTCTCTTCTCTAGGTTTTCATGGCATTACTCTCTTGTGTTTTTTCTCTTATCTGTCTGACTGCTCCTTCCCTGTAACATTTTGCTTCTTTATCACCCATAACATGGCCATTAACTGTTAATATTCCCTGGGGTTCTGTCATAGGCCTCATGTATATCTTTTTTGTAACACAGTCATTTGCATATTACATCCCTCGTTAGGCTGTATTCCCCCCTTTCTTTGTATCCCCAGGTACTTAGGTTTCCAGGTACTTAGCACAGTGCTTGGCACATAGTAATAAATGTTTTATGCCTCACTTGATATTAATGATCAGAGGGTCACTGAACAGAGTTATTGGATTATGAGTTAGAGTAAGTCTCCCAATTTTACTAATTGTAAAATTTTGCCTTTCGTATAGGTAAATTGCCCTTCACGATAAAAGAAAAAAATAAAAGTACCATATCAAAATCTTGCTTAAGTGTTCCTTTTTTATTTCTTATTTGCCAGGCATTAGCTAACCATGATTTATTATCAAAGACACAAGTATATCTGTGCAAATTGGATTCTATATTTTCAATTAATAATGCTGTTAGAAAAAGCAATTTGGAAGTATACAATGTAGAAAATGGGTTTGAAATAAAGTAGCCACTGTGAATTTTTACTTAGTACACATCACAAATCCACATTAATAATCAATCATATTTCATAACCATTAGCTTCCCATTTCTGTTGCCATTATTCCAACACTACAGATCTGACTGTCTTTTTTATTAGCTTTAACTTTTATCAATTAATCAACTACCTGATAAGTACTAATTGAGCATCTACTATGTACAAGGGGCTGCTAGGTACTCTCAGAGATATTTGGGGATAATAAAAGCACCTACCTCCCAGGGTTGTTGCAAGGATCTAATAAGATAATATTTGTAAAGCACTTAGCACAGTACTTGGCACACAGCAGGTGCTAAATAAATACTAGTTTTCGTTATTGTTATTATTATTGATGTCATTATTAGCATAATACTCTGCACACAGCAAGCACTTAAATTCTTTACTCCTTTACAATAAGTTGGACTCGGAATTGAACATGAAGAAAACTTTCAGTGTTTCTAGCTCTTCCTTAACACAAAAATCCACCTTTCTAACCACACTGTTCTCCCAGAAATGTTATATTGCATCCTAGGTGTTACAGTCTCCTGAGAGAATAAAAATTATAGAAAGATGAAGGATGAACATAAGTAGGTTGCAGCATATTTCCAAAGATGAATTCCATGTGAAAAAAAGGCATGAGGGTTATCATCTAAGAAATGGGCAGGTCTCACGGACTTGTGAGGGATAATAGATGGACAGACTGAGTCCCATACTGGTAGAGCTAGAAGAAATCTCCCAATACATTAAATGTGTCCTCTGTGGACAGTATATACTTTTAATAACATATACAAGAATTAAATAGGATGAAAAAACATAGATATATCAATGAAATCATACTTCTCTTTAAATATTGAATTGTCCCCAATTACCTTTATATTGTTATAACTCTCTCCAGAAAAAGGAGAGTAGAAAACCTCAGGCATTTGCTTCCCATATTCTAGAGAATAACAGATAATTATCTAATGGAGCAACTTGGAATATTAGGAGTTGTCATATGAGTGCTATTCAACTGCTATATGCATTAAATGAATGTGCTGGATAGGACATACCATTCAGTATGGTAACCTTAAGTGAAAGGAAGTCTGCTTTAAGAAGTGATCTTTTAGTTTGCACTGGGACTAGTCCAAAAGAAAGCCTCTTCTTCAGGACATTTCTCTTGGTGAAGAGTTGGCAAAGCTGTTCTTCCACTGATAATTGCCATGTCAAGGAAGATCATTTTGAGATCATGCATGACTACATGCAAATTACTGGGCATTCTCCAAAATGTTTAGCAGTGGTCGCCAAATCCCTACTTTGACAATATTCAGTGCTACTTTTAAAAAGCAGTGAGAAACTACTAAAAGCACTAAAAAATTTGTTAGAGGATATCTAGATAAGTCATTGGCTACTTGGATTGAGAAGAGAACAAGGAATGAACAAAGGTTAGAAATAAAATGAGTATGTTCCAATTAAGCAATGAATATGGTTGAAAAAAATATTCAAATTGTTTTTTAGAAACATCAACTTTTTGGAGGTGGAGGAGTTTCAGTGAAACTGTGTAAGTCATTTACGAATAATATGAGAAAAACATTTCACTCTTAAGAAGATGTGTGTGCTTTCAGTATATACTCCAATATGAGCTTCATGTGCTTTTATATGATTGAATGGCTAAGGAATTAACATTCCAACTTGATAGTATAATGTTCTTCTGATTTGAAGGATGACAGTTCATAATTTCTGCAATTGTGGGATATTTTAAGTCTACTTTAAGGCAAAGAATTTACCCATTCCTAGTACATAGTAAAGATTTAACAAATGCCTTGCAGATTAAATTGATTGCCTTGAGCTTAGACTCAAACCTCTCTATGGTCCAGACCAAGGGTGAGGAACTAGTGGTCTCGAGACCACATGAAGTTTAATGCTTTAACTAACATTTCCCCTAACATCCTGGCTTCATAGGGAAAGCCGTCTCAGCTTAGTAAAGGAGCAGCTGGCTAGGGGAGCTGCTTTGCCACAACTAAACAGACTTCCCTCATTTTCCTTCATTATTTTTTTCTTTCTTAAATGCTGCAGTCTCAAAGAGAATTCAAGAACACCGGCTTTCAAGTCAAAGGGTCCAGGTTCAAATCCAACTTTTGATGCTTACCACACATGTATTCTTGGGAAAGACAACTTCATTTGTCTCCTTTTCCTTATCTACAAAATAGGTGGTAGAGAGATTAGACTAGAAGGCCTCCGAGATCCCTTTCAATTCTAGATCTGTGATTCTATGATTTCTCAATGTACCTCTCATGGCTTTTGAATTCACACTGGATTTCATTTTAGTGTTAGGAATTTGTGTTTCTTTTTAAGCAGCAATGGAAATTAAAAGTTTGTTTTTCTTAAAGAAAGGTACTTATAATAAAGATGACAGTAACAACAATACTAGTTGTTGTGAGGTTATGTTTTCCATTTAAAAGCATTCCCATAAACATTTATTATTCCAGTATCATGTAAACTCCTTGAAGGCAAAGAATTTACCATTCTTAGTACATGGTAGAGATTTAACAAATGCCTTGTAGGTTAAATTGATTGCCTTGAGTTTAGTCTCAAAACTCTCCATGACCAGGGGTGGGGAACCAGTGGTATCAAGACCATGTGCGGCCCTCTAGGTCCTCAAGCATGGCCCTCTGACTGAATCCAAACTTCACAGAACAAATCCCCTGAATAAAAGGATTTGTTCTGTAAAACTTGGACTCAGTCAAAAGACTACACCCGAGGACTTAGAAAGCTACATGTGGCCTCAAGGCTGCCGGTTCCCCAGCCCTATTCCAGACATACCAGAGACACATTAGTAAATCTTACACATGACATTAAAAGCAGACCTTCCTTGGACATCCCAGCCTGTGCTGACAACATATTCTTCTGAGATCTCTTTTACGGTGCAAGGGAGTTGGCTTCTGAAAGCCGACTACCCAATCGCAGAAAGGAAGTGATAATTTTCTCTTACCTGGACTCACTGAAATTTACCTCTTTTTAGACCTTTCTACTGTCTTTTAAGGGTCCCCATTTCTAATTCAACTTATTTTTTGGCATTTGCTTTAACTTCATAAAGGCATAACAAGGTATAGTTGTATTTTCACAGTTGATTTAACACCACTTTATCCACAACTTACTTTGTGTGATTAGATTCTTGGGCTTTCAGAAGCCAACTCCCTTGTCATATCGTTTGTCTCTAGCCCTAATTTGTCTCTTAACTGTATGCCAGACTTTATTTTTTCACATCTATTTAGTTTGCTTCTTATGGTTGTGTGTCCTATTTCCCGATTGTAGTGGAAACTGCTGAATTGAGCTGAATTTGCTGAATAGTACTCAAAGGTGTGCCTAATGAATGTGAAGTGCATACATCTCTAGTTTGATTTGGTGGGGGCAAGACAAAAGGCAGATGATTAGCATCTCTTCACCACATCTATGGCTGTGGGCATCTTGATCTTATTACACGCGCACACACACACACACACACACACACACACACACAAACTCACACACACACGTGAAATTGCATGCGCTCACAATATATGTTAAAATATGCACACACATTCAGGGTAAAAATGTCAAGTTACAAAGTTTTAGTAACATGCTGCTTTATTTTGTTTTGGGAACTAAAACAAATACTGTCAAAAGAAAAGAATATTTCAAAATGCCATGACCTATGAAAATCCCGAGCTATTGCAATTTTCACATCATTTTGTAACTGTAGCTACATTGTAAGAAAGGTGGTTGAGGTCTCTGCCTTCCTCTTTGTTAGCACACTGACAAACAAGCTGGTAGGTCCCTGTGAAAATAAAAATTTTGACTAAGAGAAGGTTGTGCTAAATACAGCACACTTGCAGCACAAATTAAATGCTGCATCTCACAGTAGATTACTCTGAAACTCTCTGAAATGTTAGTTTCACTGTAAAATTGTGAATTCAGATTTTTTTCTGAAACAGTAGAAAAGAATTTAAAACTCCTAGAAATCAGATAGTTCAAGCTGTGCTCAAGTTCTTTTTTGGCTATGTCTGTGTGATGGCTACTATGACCTAGATATAGGCTAAATGTGTTTTTTCACTGACTTGCAGAAGGCATGATGGGTGAGGGGAAATGGCAAGAAGGAAAAGGAGAAGGTTCAGTCTCAGAAAGCAGTAAAATAATTTCTTTCGTTTACTTGATAAGAGGTTCTACTATTTAATAAAAAATTCATATAGCCATTCAACACATTCAATTCAAAATATTTTGTGTTTTTAGTTCAATTCATTGATTGCCTTTATACATGGCTTTTACAATGGATGTGCTTCATAAATCTACACATCTGACTATATCTCAGTGAGGAATAAAAAAAGATACAAAGTTCTTTGTAATATGATTGCTCCTTTTCATAAAGTGCTTCATGTTGTGTATTCATTGGTAAAGTTAGAGTATGTTAAAAATTAATTTTGTTCTGAACCCATCTTGAGAATTTCACAATCATCCTTAGGAAATTAGGGACATTCTGGATTTGATACTAAACCTAGAGTAGAAATCCCTTATCTAAATTATTAACAGATCAAAGTACAGATAAACTAGTTTACTAAGCATGTAAATCCCACAGATATTCTAATTTCACCCCAAACTATATATCTTTTGTGCCAAATGTGAACTTGTCTTTGACTGGAATAGTATTAAAATACTTAAATTCAGTAAAGGCATCTTGAGGTAGTAGACAGAGTACTGGGCTTGGAGACTAGAAAAACTAGATTTAAGTCCTTCCTATGACACTTTTTAGCTGTGTGTCTTTGGACCAGTCACTTAAACTTCCTCATCCTAGTTTCCTCAGCTGTAAAGTGAGGAGTTGGACTAGACGGGACTGCTAGGTTTCCTTCAGACCTAGATCTATGATCCTACAATTCTGGCTACACTGAATCTTTATGTGCCTCAACTAGATCTCTAGTATTTCTCAATGAAGTAATAGGACATTGCACAACACTGATGAAATCACCAATACTATTCTATATTTACCTATCTAATTTTCTTATTCATAATTTGTTCCAGTGCTCTCTTTTGCTTTACCCATATGCTACAGCAAGACTTACACCTAGACATAACCCTTAGGAATCTATCAGCGAACAACCATTTCTTAAGTATCCAGTCACTGTGCTATGCATTAGAGATAGATACTAAGACTGAAACAATCCTTACTCTGAAGAAACTTATCTGCTAATAATGGTGAATGTTGTGAGGATGATGATGGCACTGATTTCAATATTTTCGTGGCATCATTAGGGAACTAAGATTATGAAATAAAGATTTTTGTGCATTTGTGTGTGCAGGTGAAACTTGGCAAATAACTGAAAGAACTGCAACTTGCAAAATCAGCCACAGTGCACCCTCTTACATAAACTGAATAACTGTAGAGATATTAAGCAACAAAGGAGACTGACCATCATAAAGAGTTATTTCTTCAATGCTCATAGAGTGGGAAAAAGTTAACCTTCTGCTGACACATGCTTGTGTGCATCAATTCATTCTCATTATATGTTAGGTATTGTGCCAGATACTGTGACCCAACTAACAGCTTGACCCCTACCCTCTGACAATGGGGCAAAGTGCCTGACTATTGCACTGCTGAAGCCTCATCCCCTCATAGGTATATTGGAGGAACAGACGAGAGTGAATAAGACCCAATACCTCTAGCCTTTTCCTGGAAGTCTTTGAGATTGTAGGCACTGTTATTCATCTGCTACCTTCTGATAATCCAGTAGCTAAGAAACTACCCAAGCAGCTAGGTGACAAAGTAGACAGAGCATCAGACCTAGAGCCAGGAAGATCTGAGTTTAAATCTGGCCTCAGAGACTTACTAGCTATGCAACCCTGTACAAGTTATTTAACTCTATGTGCCTCAGTTTCCTCATCTGTAAAATGAGCTGGAGAAGGAAATAGCAAACCACTCCAATATCTTTGCTAAGAAAACTAAATAAGTCATGAAGAGTCAGACAGAACTGAAATGACAGCAACAAGAAGAAGCTACCACTAGCTGTTACTGTCCCTGTCCCTGTATCCCTATCCCTTCAATAACTAGCCACATGAAAGCAACCTATTTCTAACTCTCACTGCTCATTCCAGTTCCTCTTAATCTTATCTTAGATATGCCCCATTCAAATCCTGCTCCTGCTTTTGCTGCTCTCTCTGGAATTCCCATTCTATAGTGAACAAACTTCCTTTATCCTGAAGCCTTTACTTCATATTCCTTCTGTCTACTTGACTTTATTAGATTTGCATTTCCCCAGATCATACTGCATCCCTATCTCCTTAAATACTAGCTGTATCTTGACTTGTACGCCCCAATACACAGATCCAGGCCTGTCTTTCATTTCCATGATCATACTTTCTTTTTGCTATATCATTCAGCAATCTCTCCACCTTTGTATGCTTGATTAAAATTTTCTATTCTATTTAAATCATAATTGTTGCTGTATACTAGCCCCCACATTATCCTTCCTTCTTCCTTTGGCACCTGGGTTGCTGTCTTGCTTCTGAACTTTTGTACTTTTACTAAGGCACTTCAACACTCATTTTAGTGCTCCCTCAAGCTCCCTAACCTCTGAATTCTTTAATGTCTTTGACTGTCTCTATTACTAGTCTTTCATTCTACCTGCTCCATTCATACCTACTCCATCCTCCTTCTGAGGTTGTTCAGTCACACAAAGGAATGATTATACCCTAGATCTCATGACTACCCACCAGTATTTCACTTTCTTAATTTAAAAAAAATTCAGACATTCCTCTATCTGTTAATATTATACTACCATATGCTGCTGTGCCTCACCTCTCCCAAAGCTATTCTTCACCCTCTAGTTTCTCCATCACTCAGTACTCCTGATCTAATTTTGCTTTCTTTCTCTCTCAAGTTTTCATCACAAAATAAACAAATTCAATTCTACTTTGTTATCTACTCTTGAATCCTTCACAAATCTAACTCCAGCCCTGGTTTACTCCCATCATTTGCATCCTCAACTTATGTTGTTACTAATAGAGCTAGAAGAAGTCAGCAGCTGTGATTACTGAGTATACTTTAAAAGTATATTATCCAATTATAACTGGACCCTCACTGAAGCAGAAGAGGCTGAATAAGTTATATTCAGAAGAATAGAGTAACTCTACAAAAACTATGACCATGGCCTCAGAAAGATAAAGAAATGTCTTGACCACAACTACAAGAGTACCCAGAAGAATTGAGTTAAGAAAATTTTGAAAAGTAAATTTTAAGTGAAATGAGAGCTCTAGGGGAAAAGATTTAGGAGTATAACCAATTTGGAGCAGAAGGTGGCAAATATAACCCAAGAAAAAGACTTCCTGAAAGTTAGAATGAAGCCAACAGAACTTAATGACTCTTTAATGACCTCATGAGAAAACAAGAAACAATGGAATAAAATCAAAAGAATGGAAAAAAAGAAGAAAAGGTATTTACAATTAAAATGACATGGAAAAGAAGTTGAAGTAAGATAATTTAAGAATCATTTTACTCCATGAAAACTATGACCAAATGAAAAATTTGGATACCATATTTCAAGAAATCAAAATAGAAAATTTTACAGCTCTATTACAACTGTAGTCATTTTTTTTTGCTTTTTTTGGCAGGGCAATTGGGGTTAAGTGACTTGCCCAAGGTCACACAGCTAGTACATGTGTCAAGTGTCTGAGGCCAGATTTGAACTCAGGTCCTCCTGACTCCAGGGCCGGTGCTCTACTCACTGTGCCACCTAGCTGCCCCAACAACTGTAGTCATTTAATAAATGTTTATTAAATGTTTGTTGTGGGCCAGTCACTGTGCTACATTCTGGGGATACAAAAAGAGGTAACACAAGATCCATGCCTTCAAGAAGCTAACATTCTAATAGGGGAGACAATAAACAAGCCAATATGTGAAAAAAAGCCAAGCTAAATGCAGGATAAATAGGAAATAAATAATAGAGAAGACACTAGAATTAAGAAGAGAAAGCTCTCCTGGAGAGGATGAAATTTTAGTAGGCAATTAAAGGAAGTCAGAAAAAGCCATGAGGCAGAAATGAGGCAGAAGAACACTTTAGGAATGAGGGATAGTCAAAGAAAATTTCTGGAACTGATAAAATGTCTTATTTGTAGAACAGCAAGAAAACCAGTTTCACTGGATCAGAGAGTATGAGGGAGGGAGTAAGATATAAGAACATTAGCAAGGTAGGAGGTGGCTTTGACACAGATGATAGATGATAGAGAGCCACTAGAATTTATTGAGCATTGAGGTGACATGATTGGACATGAACTTTGGTAAAATCACTTTGCAGTCTGAATGGAAGGATGGATTGGAGTAGGAAGACATGGAGCATGCTAATTAGCATGCTATTTTAAAAGTCCAGTAGTGAGGTGATGAGGACCTGCACCAGAGTGGTGTCAGTGCCAGAAGAGAGAAGACATACTTGGAAAAGTGAAATTGACATAGCTTGGTAATAGATTGAATATGAGGGATGAAAGATAATGAAGAATCAAGTATGATACCTAGGTTACATGCCTAAGGGACTGGGAGGATGATGTTGTCCTCTACAATAATAAGGAAATTCATATGGAGTGGGGAGAATAAAGCAGAAAGAAAATAATGAACATATTGAGTTTAAGACATCTACTGGACATCCAGCTCAGAATGTCTGAAAGGCAGTTGAAGGTTAGCAAAGAGGTTAGGGCAGGAAAGATAGATTCAATAATCATCAGCATAAAGATTAAAATGGATTAAGATGGAAGTTGAGGGTAGGATCAAGTCAGGGTTTCTTGAGGATGGGAGAGATATGTGCATGTACGTAGACATTAAGGAAGCAGCCAGTAGACAGGGAGAGATTAATGATAAGTGGTAGAATGGAGATGACAGATGGGGCAATCTATTGGCATTAATGGGATAAAATGGGATTGCTTGAACAAGTCGAGGAGTTAGTCTTGCTAAGAAGTAAGGCCACCTCATCATATGAATTAGAAGTGAAGGAGGAGATAGGTACCTCAGTGATGTGAAAAGAGTCGGGGGAAAAGGAAGCTTATGGTGAATGGTTGCAATTTTTTCTATAAAATAGGACACATAATTCTCAGATGAGAGGGTGGGGGAAGAAACAACCTTGGGAAGTTTGAGGAGGGATGAAAAAGTTTGGAAGAGCTGCCTTGGAGAGTCATATAGTGAGGTGATAGAGTAAGGGTTGCCTAGCCCAGTTGAGGCTGTGCAACAAATTTTTAGTGTACCCAAACAAAATGGTTGCATTTTCTCTACCTTCATTCAGCAGCATGTGTTTAAGAGTGAAGGCAGATGATGGTGAGAGTATTCTAAGGCTGAGCATTGGCAGGACAAAATTGGTGAAATGAAGAGTACTCAAGAATAGAGAATACTTTAGAATTGAATTAGTTTACTAAACAGAAATATTATTTGCTCATGGTTGGGCCATGCCAAAAAAAATGAGAATGCTACTTAAGTTAATTTGTCATACCAATCAAAACCTCAAATGGTTACTATATGTGTGTATACATACATACATGCACACATATATACATACATACATACATATAGATATGTATATTTCATCTTGAGGAATAAAAAGTAAAGAAATCTGAAATGAAACACACATACATATATACATACATACATACACACACATATATATGCATACATATATATATGCATATTCCCTTCAGCTACCCTGATACTGAGGTCTCATGAATCATACACATCATCTTTCTATGTAGGAATGTAACCAAAACAGTTCAACTTTAGTAAGTCCCCTGTGATTTCTTTTTCTTGTTTACCTTTTCATGCTTCTCTTTATTCTTCTGTTTGAAAGTCAAATTTTCTATTCAGCTCTGGTCTTTTCACTGAGAAAGCTCGAAAGTCCTCTATTTTATTCAAAATCCATATTTTGCCTTGGAACATGATACTCAGTTTTGCTGGTAGGTGATTCTTGGTTTTAATCCTAGCTCCATTGACCTCTGGAATATCATATTCCAAGCCCTTCGATCCCTTAATGTAGAAGCTGCTAGATCTTGGGTTATTCTGATTGTGTTTCCACAATACTCAAATTGTTTCTTTCTGGCTGCTTGCAGTATTTTCTCCTTGATCTGGGAGCTCTGGAATTTGGCGACAATATTCCTAGGAGTTTTCTTTTTGGGATCTATTTGAGGAGGCAATCTGTGGATTCTTTCAATTTCTATTTTACCCTCTGGCTCTAGAATATCAGGGCAGTTCTCCTTGATAATTTCTTGAAAGATGATATCTACGCTCTTTTTTTGATCATGGCTTTCAGGTAGTCCAATAATTTTTAAATGATCTCTCCTGGATCTATTTTCCAGTCCAGTGGTTTTCCCAATGAGATATTTCACATTATCTTCCACTTTTTTGTTCCTTTGGTTCTGTTTTATAATATCCTGATTTCCCATAAAGTCACTAGCTTCCACTTGCTCCAATCTCATTTTTAAGGGAGTATTTTCTTCAGTGGTCTTTTGGACCTCCTTTTCCATTTGGCTAATTCTGCTTTTCAAGGCATTCTTCTCCTCATTGGCTTTTTGGAGCTCTTTTGCCATTTGAGTTAGTCTATTTTTTAAGATGCTGTTTTCTTCCGTATTTTTTCCATATTTTTGGGTCTCCTTTAGCAAGTCATCAACTTGTTTTTCATGGTCTTCTTGCATCATTCCCATTTGTCTTCCCAATTTTTCCTCTACTTCTCTAACTTGCTTTTCCAAATCCTTTTTGAGCTCTTCCATGGCCTGAGACCAGTTCATGTTTTTCTTGGAGACTTTTGATATAGGCTCTTTGACTTTGTTGACTTCTTCTTGCTGTATGTTTTCATCTTCTTTGTCACCAAAGAAAGATTCCAAAGTGTGAGACTGAATCTGAGTGCATTTTCACTGCCTGGCCATGTTCCCAGCCAACTACTTGACCCTTGAGTTTTTCATCACAGTATGACTGCTTGTAGAGTAGGGAGTACTGTGTTCCAAGCTTGAGGAGCTGTGCTGTTGTTTTCAGAGCTATTTCTATAGAGCCAGCTTTGCCACACCAGTACCCCGCCTTCCCCAAGAACCGCCAACCTGGACCTGACTCAGATCTTAAGCAGGCTCTGCACTCCTGCTCTGATCTGCCACTTAATTCCTCCCACCAGGTGTGCCTGGGGCCAGAAGCAACTGCAGCTGTAGTTCTGTAGCTGCACCACCTCCACTGCCCCAGGGCGGTGGCCAAACTGCACACTCCTTTCATTCCCTGCAGCTTTTCCCACTAACCTTCTCTGTTGTCTTTGGTGTTTGTGCGTTGAGAAGTCTGGTTAACTGCCACAGCTCACTGATTCAGGGTGCTAGGGCCTGTTCCACACAGCTCCTGGTCTGGTTGGTCCTGCTGCCACCCACACTGGGCTCCACTCCACTCCCAGCTCCATGGGATAGACCTTATCCAGTGACCATCCAGGCTGTCCTGGGCTGGAGCCCTGCTTCCCTCTGCTACTTTGTGGGTTCTGCAGTTCTTCTCTGTTGTCTTTGGTGTTTGTGGGTTGAAAAGTCTGGTAACTGCCACAGCTCACTGATTCAGGGTGCTAGGGCTTGTTCCACCCTGCTGCTGGTCTGGTTGGTCCCCGTGGCCCATGCTTGGGGTAGACACCCTCCCCCATCACTGCCAACTCATTGATGGGTTTGTAGCCTGTTGGTTACCCTCAACCTGGTTTAGCCTGTCTGCTGGGATGGCTTATTGGAGTGTAGCCACTGCACATACTAGAGCTTCTTAGAGCCATAAATGAGAGTTGAGTGTCAGGTAGACACTCCGCTCCCCTCCACTCCCAGCACCATGCATGATAGACCTCACCCAGTGACCATCCAGGCTGTCCTGTGCTGGAGCCCTGCTTCCCTCTGCTATTTTGTGGGTTCTGCAGTTCTAGAATTTGTTCAGAGTCATTTTTTATAGATTTTTGGAGGGACTTGGTGGGGAGCTCACGCAAGTCCCTGCTTTCCAGCCACCATCTTGGCTCCACCCCCATCATTTCTTATAGTACAATAGTATTCCATCAAAAATTACGTACTACAACTTTTACTGTTCCCCAATTGAAGGCCATTCCCTTAGTTTCTGATTCTTTGCCACTACAAAAGAAAAACTGTTATATTTTTGGGTATATAGGTATTTTTTCCCATTTTCTTTTATCTCATTGGGATACTGACATAGTAGTGATGTTACTGGGTCCAACGGTCACAGTTTCATGCCCTTTGGGCATAGTTCCAAATTTTTCTCTAGAATGGTTGGACTAGTTCACAACTCCACAAAAAATGTATTAGTGTACCTGGGGTGTATGGGTGTTCAAGGAGGATTTACACTTCTGCTTCAAGAGTTTGCCGAATCCTTTTCAGGGCTGCTTATCTACTTTTGGTGTCTAACTGACACTCAACTCTCATTTATGGCTCTAAGAAGCTATAGTATGTGCAGTGGCTACACTCCAATAAGCCATCCCAGCAGACAGGCTAAACCAGGTTGAGGGTAACCAACAGGCTACAAACCCATCAATGAGTTGGCAGTGATGGGGGAGGGTGTCTACCCCAAGCATGTAAAGACTTCCCCAAATGGAATGAGCAGATGAGAACAATTTGTTCCAATGCCCATGAATATGGTTGAAGTGAGCAAGGTGGAGCATTTAGAACTTAGTCAGATGTCAAAGACAACAAGGTTGTCCACTGCATTCTGAGCCATGACTAGTCATCCTAACTTTTGTCTTGCCACCAGACTTCAATGACTCGGGCTGACTACTTTGTGCAACTCTGTCTCACTTAAACCCAGTTCACCCACAAGTCAAAACGTCACCCTATCCTGTTACTGGTGCTCTTTGAAAATGAAGGACAAACAACAAGAAGAAGTATACCTATTTTTCCACATTCTCTCTAGCATTTATGATTTTCCTTTTCTAATTTGATAGGTATGAGGTGGTACATCAGAGTTGTTTTAATTTGCATTTCTCTGGTCAATAGATATTTAGAACACTTTTTCCTGTGATTATTAATAGTTTTGATTTGTTCTCCTGAAAACTGCCTGTTCATATCCCTTGACCATTTGTCAATTGGAGAATGGCACCCATTTTTATAAATTTGGCTCAAGTCCCTATATATTTGAGAAATGAGGCCTTTACCAGAGAAAATTGCTATAAATGTTTTTCCAGTTTCCTGCTTTCCTTCAAATTTTGACTGCAAGTACCAAAGAGTCACAGTCAGGATCACTCAAGGCATGATAGATGCTACAGTAAAAGAGAGGAATAAGCTTGGAATATGATATTTTAGTGGACAAAAGACTAAGACTTTTAGTAAAAAAAAACCTACCTGGCAAAATTGAGTATAATTTTATTTGATGGGAAGGAAGTATACCTTTAAGAGATTTCAAGGAATCTTGATGAAAAGACTAGAATTTCCGATGGAAATGGAGCCAAGGAAAAAGCTGCACTTTTAATTTCAGCAAAGAACTGGAAAGTAAGGTGGACCATTGATTGGGAAACTGTTGAACAAATTATGTTATAGGGATGTATTTGAATGTTACTGGGCCATCAAAAAAAATTAAAATGGTGGATACACTTGGGAAGATTTGTATGAACTGATGCAGAGTGAAGCAAATACAACCAAGAGCATAATTTATACAATGACTATAATACTTAAAATAAGTACAACCTTTATTACTCTTATGAATTCAATGGCCAATTAGGACTTCAGATCACTAAAAATAAATCATGTATACCATCTCTTAACAGAAAAATGATAGACTAGAGGTGCTGAGCAAAGCATAAATTTTTAGACAGGACCAATATGTACTTATTTTGTTTGACTTTTTTAGGTGGTGGGTTTTTTTAGTTGGAATAGAGGGATTGGGAGGATGAGGGGGTGTACAGATATAATCCCTTCCTCAAAAAAAGTGTCAATGAAACATTTAAAAAAACACAGAATGTGATGAAAGAAATTTTAGAGGGAGTCAAAGTAGGATAGTTTTGTAACCAACACATTCAATATCTTACATATTTTTAAAAATCTATATATTAGAGAGAATCATAGTTTCATATAAAATCCTTTTTGTTTTCTTTTCTATATGGTAATGTCCATATTTGTTGATATTTATCAAAATCTGAATAACAACATTTTTAACAAATTAATATTCATAGAGACTGAAGTCAGTCAGCAAGTAAGCATTTTTAAGTGTTTATCCAGGGACTATACTTGGTGCTGGGGATATAAAAAAAGGGAGCCCGCGCGCGCGCACACACACACACACACACACACACACACACACCACACACCACACACACACACACACACACACACACACACACACACACACACAAAACAGTGCCTGCCATTAAGGAGCAAACATTCTATTAGGAAGACTACATGTAAATAACTAGGCTTATAGAAGATGCATGCAGAACAGATGAAGGTAATCTGAAAAGGGAAGGCAGAATATGATGGGACTGGGAAAGGACTCCAATTTGAGCTGGACCTTGAAAAATTCATCCTTTTTTAATTCAGTTCAACCTTTACTATATTACAGTGGTTAGTATTATTTTTGTTTGTATTACAATTTTCTCGCAAGATGAGGATAGCTCACATGTATACTATGTCTTAAAGCTTACAAAGCCCTTTTCATGACAAACCCTTGCGGTAGATTGTCAAAGTATTCTTATGCCTATTTTACAAATGAGGAATAAGAGATAATAAGAGCCCTTCCCATGTCGCAAAACTAATAAATAGCATAGAAATCATTCAGATTGACAAAACCCTAAGTTCAATGGCCTGTTCAGTACATCACATTATCACACATTCCAAAATGAAATTTATAAACTTCTGACCTGCGGGTACAATCACCCTTCGTTCATTTGTTGTCATGTTGGTTGATAGAATATGCTTCTCCTCCAAAAAGCTGCCATAATTCATTCCAACATTATCTTGGCTGTTGACCATCTTCCCACCCTTTGTAACACTGCAATCATCAGGAGAGTTCCTAGAGAAATGCAAGGTATTTTCTTCAATTAATATGATGCTTGAAAGGGATCCCCTAAAATCATATGGAAGCAGGTAAAAGATGTGGGAGGATAATAGAGGAGAGACAGAAAAAATGTAGAGAGAAAGGAACTGTGAATTAGAAATCTAGAAGAATAACTTTATTAATAGTAGAAATGTTAACTTAATTCTTATATAAGTTGCAAAGTATCTTGGCTTCTATTTCCTCAAATAACTCCATTTTGAAACTGTGATTTCAAAATTCCAACTACAGCAACTGATGAATTTAGGGCAGAATGAGGAGTGACAGGATTACTTGTTCTCATAATGGGATAAAATAAATGTCAAAATATACATATGCTAAGATACAGTAAGAGTCCCAATATAAAATTTATTTTCATACTAGTGTAGAATAATCTTTTGATATGTCAGCTGAAATATTCACATTGTTTTATGGCAATAGGACCAGAAAAGATCTCAGGAAGTAGATAAGTTGGCAAAAACTCACTCTTCTAGAAGTTGATCTGCAACAAGTTCTAACAACATTTTAAAGAAACTCCTGAAAGCAATCTTAACATTGCAATTACCCAAATCCAGACATTCAAAAGCATCAATATGCTACCTAGCCACAGAAAGCAAATAATGGGACTTTCGTTTAAAATAATTGCATTTATTTGTAGACTAGAAGAACTCCCTTGAATCTCCATTTAGATTGCTAACTGGACCCTCTGTGAGAAAAATTGCAAGACCTGAAATTTTTGAAGAAAATACTAAAAATTTTTAATATCCCATCAAAGTAGGAAAAGTAGCAAATGAAGTACATAAAGATTTTCTTAGACCTTTAGACTTTCAATTTGCAGGTTGAAGTTGTTTGGATAGCTAGAACAAATTATCTAAATGTTTTAAGGAAATTCTTCTTGAAAGGCTGATCTTTACCTCATTTTGGGTAAACCTTGAACACCTGATTTGAACATCTCAAACTGGATATCCTTTAGACATCTTAAATTTGATGTCTCTAGAACTGAACTTTTTAACTTCTCCCTAAAGCTATCCCCTTTTCCTACCTTCCCTATTACTATTGAAGGCAACACCATTCTATTAGTCACCCAGGCTTGCAACCTAGGTACCATTCTTGACTCTTTACTCTCGGCCCTCATCTGTAATATAAAATCTGTTGCTAAGTCCTGTAGATTCTACTTCCACAACATTTTTCATATACATCCCCTTCCATCCTCTAACAATACCACCATCTCGGGGCAGGCCTTCATTACCTCATGATTGGACAAATGCAATAAATTTTTGATTGGTCTCCCTGTTACAAGTCTGTCTCCACTTGAGCTCGTTGTCCACTGTTATCAAAATGGTCTTCCTAAGGTGCAGTGATCACATCACTCCCATTCAATAAATGCTGGCAGCTCCCTGTTACCTGGATTGAATATAAAGTCACCTGTTTGACTTTCAAAGCCCTTAATAACTTTCCTCTTCTTACATTTTCAGTCTTCTTACATGTTATTCCCCTCTACTGGTCTATGATCTTGTGGCACTGGCCTCTTTATTGTTCCTTGCACACAATCTTCCATCACTGGACTCCATGCCCTTTCATTGACTGCCTTTTATGTTTTGAATTGTCTTCCTCCTCATCTCCACTTTCAGACTTCTCTGGCTTCCTTCAAGTCTCAGCTAAAATTCCACCACCACCCCTCCATCCCACCCCCAAAGAAGTCTTCCTCATTTACCTTCAATACTAGTGCTTTACCTTTGAGATCATGTCCAGTTTATCCAGTATACAACTTATTTGCAAACACAGGATTTTGCATGTGGTCTCCACATTGAACAAAGACTCTCTTTGCCTTTTTTCTATCTCCAATTTGTTGTTAACCTAAAACTTTGCTTTTCGATAAACATAAGAAATCCCTTTTTGAATAAGCAAAGTTTTTTAAGAAAATTATTTCTATGTAGCACCCAAGTTGGGAAAAGGGAAGTTAATTAGGGTACAACTTTGCAAAATTAATCAGTGAAATTATCTGAGGTAAATTAGAAGGGAAGACATATTCATTCAGTGACATCATTTAAGGTTTAAGTTGCATTTCCTGAGTAAAATGGACCTCACTTTTGTGTCTTGTCCCAGTATTTGCATGTATATTTGGTGGCCTTGCTTTGCACATCTGAATATCTCAAAGTTGTAGCTATTATTTTAGGCTTAGCTGGCTTTAAAAAACCCACCAATATCTGAGCACTAGATATAGTAGTGCCATGATTTCAAAAACAAAAATAAAACCCTAAAACAAGCTTTAAAACTTTATAATTTCAGTGAAAGTTACTTCACCATCTTGATTCTGGATCAATTAGAATGAACTTTGCTTTTGGTCCAAGAAATGATCTTGAACTTTCTTTTCTTTTCTTGTGGCCTTTGTTCTGGGGTTGTTAGTAATAATGCCTTAAGCAAATATTTTGATAGATAAAACTTTTCTCTACATAGAAGACATTTTGTCTGCCCGTATCACTCTGTAATACACTCCTAGAAGAACAGGTGACCACAAGGTGTGGTTGTTGCATGTCTATACAGATTACACCCTGAATTGGGAGACATTTTTATTTTGCTCATCTCTTCTTGTATCGTAGTTTGAGGCATATTTCCATTCCTTCAATGTCTGCTGCCTCTAGTTGAAGTGATAGATCTGTGTCCCAACTGAAAACATCAGAAGCAGCAAGGACACTATCTTTTGCGTCTTGTAACTTTAATGAACATTATGGTCATCTTCCAGAAAAATAATACTCACAGACATAAGTGATTCTTATCAGCCTTTTGAGGGCAGCAAATAGTGAAGTGGATAGAGTGCCGGGGCTGAAGTCAGGAAGACTCATCTTCCTGAGTTTAAATTTGACCTCAGACACTTACTAGCTGTGTCACCCTGGGAAAATCATTTAATCCTGTTTGCTTCAGTTTTCTCTTCTATAAAATGAGGCAGAGAAGGAAATGGTAAACCACTCCAGTATCTTTGCCAAGAAACCCCAAATGGGGTCTCAAAAAAGTCAGATACAACTGAAATGACTCAACAACAGCAAATCAACCTTTTTGGCAAGGCAACAGAAGTCATCGACATGGTGAATGTGAAGCCAGTGGAGGTATGTGATTCTTTGATTCAAGAAATCATATAATATAGCAGTGATTTCTTCTGCAGTTCACTCAGGAAGTTGACCATATGTGAATCCACTGCTGCACCATCAATCTCCCATGTATGTGTCTGGTGCTTTTAACTTCCACCTATATCTTGTAATCTAGATGGACTAAGGCTTTATGCAGCAGATAGGTTGTGATGATGGGGTTGGGGTGGGGCACCAATACTGGTCAGTGAAACTAAGAAGGGACTTTTGTCTTGGATGTGATACTTTGGATGATGTTCATATTCTTCACCAAGAGCCTAGTATCCTAAAAATGTGGTGAGGATGTCTTGTGCTAACTTTGACGGCAGTTTAATTTCATTCCTCTAATCCAGTCATTTATATTACCCAGTAGGCTACCTCCAGTAGGTGCCTCCAGATGTGTTGAGTAGGCTACCCTGGTAATGGTCATCCATTTGCCTGGTATGGATAACCTTGGAGGCTGCTTACAAACTGCTATGGGCTGCCTGACTCGTGGCATAATGATCATTTTGCCTATGGGGCAGGGCCTAACGTGTCTTTTTTTTAAGGATAGAATTATTTCCATCCCAGTTTATTCATTACTGGCTGCTTCAAGGGTGGTCACAACCTCACACAATACTCTAGAGACTAATGAATGATACACACAGAAACTAGAAATAAAATAGAAAAGGATGATTCTTAGAAATAATTCCTTGAATCATAGATTTAAGCTTTCATAATGAAAAAGCTGTCATTATTCTGATCATTATTAATCATTATTTAAAAGCTGAAGTGTATATAGTCTCCATTTCAGTGCCCTTGTATCTACTAATGTGCACTACTAATACAGATGCTGTTTGAAGTTACCAAGTAACAAGGAAAAACTTCTTGAGAAGAAACTTTTTATTATACACAATCTTCTATGCTGTGTCATGGCTCTTCTAAGCAATCTGAACCATATGTTCTGTTTTCAGATGATAAGGATTAACCATCCATTTAGCTTAAAATATATCTATGACAAAAAAACTCAACTCTCAAAATTTTGCATTAGGAAAATTGATACCTTTTAAATGATGAATTTCTGATATTGCTTTTATTCGTTAGTGTTTCTAGGGTAAAATTGTCATTTGTCGTTAGTTGTTTATAGAGATATTTATTAGGAGTAAAATATCTGAGCCTTAGGAGGTTTTGTTTTTAGTCAAACTTTATTTTTGCTGATAAGCATCTAGCAAGACATCTTATAAGTTGTTAAAAATACTTCAGTGAATTTAAGATGGTGACTATGGATAGAGAACTGGCCTCAAAACTAGGAAAACTTGCATTCAAATCCTGCCTTAGATATATACTGACTGTGCAAATCATTTAACCTCTCAAGGATCTAGGTAAGTTTCTAAGGATATAAGTTGCAGAGAAGGTTCTAACCTACAGTGGTGTAGAGATTTTCCTCACGTGGAGTTTTCTATATCAATGAAATCACAGGTCTACTTCCTATTTTTAAAGCTATTGAAGGTTCCAATTCTAGACTCAAGCCCGTTCTTCTTATTATTAATTTCAATGTATGATGAACAAAATATAGTGGTTTTGATTCTCCTCCTTAAAAGAAGAGACAAGTTTGAGGATTTGGTGTTTTGGAGGAATCACTTCCTTATCTCTTCAACACCTAATCTATGATCCTATGGATTCTATTTGTGCTATTTATACCATCCTAAAAAAGAGCATGGGAAAGGATGACCCAAAAAGATATGGAGTCATAGGACTAACCTCCTAGCAATTCTGTCAGCACATTGTGTGATTCTCCTGTATCCCTCTGAGGCTACAATTAAAGGAGTGTGACTACTGTTGTGGCTGCAAAAGTTTCTGGGACATAGGATCATAGCCACAGGTACAAGATAAGAAACAGATAAAGAAAAGTGTTTTAACCTTATACGGTGAGAAGCCTGTATTTTAATAATAGCTAGCATTTATATACTGTTCTAAAGTTTGCAAAGGGCTTTATTTACATTATTTCATTTGATCGTCACAATAACCCTTTGAGTTAGGTGCTATTATTGTCATCCTCATATTACAGATGAAGAAATCAAGACAAAATTAGGGTCTTCCTGATATTCTGTCCAATGAGTCATCTAGAGGTCATTAGCTATTAGAAGTATCATGATTTTGTTCAAGGGAGAATTGGGTATAAATCTCAAAAAAAAATTATTTAATGGGCATAAAATAACTCATTTCAAATAGTCTTTATGAGAATTGAGTCTAAATAAATCAGAAACATATAGTATTTTGTCTTAAAATGCTTTGGAATGTTTAAATTAGTTAGGAAGAAGCACTTAAAGAAAAAATGAACTGGGGATTTTGCTGAGGTCCAAGTATGAAGTGAAAACACATTTTGCCAAACCTTATACTTTTTTATAGAGGCATAAAATTTTAGAGTTAAAGATATTTCATCCCCACGTACTCAGCAATCATGCGCCCAAACTCTCTTCTACCAAAAAGTATATCTCCTTTTAAAAGATCATATAGGTAATCTAACAGTCCCCCAAATCATTTTATTTATTCCAATGACATTAAACAAGACAATATGTATCACTGTCATGAGACAGGCTCTCTCTCTCTTTCAAAATAATATATAAACCACCTATAAAGTTGGATAAATTTCCAATTGCCAGCAAAACATTCACTACTCAGAGGTTGTTGTTCAACTAACATAAAATTAGCAGACAGAAACTGAAAGCAACTTTGAAAAGCTAATATAATCCTTTCCTTTTCATCTTTAATCCCATCCTGTCTCATACACTCCAGGACCTAACTAAAGTAATTGTTCTCCCAAGCTCCTCTATCTTCACACACTCTCTCTTTACAATAATTCCTGCCCATCAACCTGAATTCATAATATATGAACAAAACATAATAGACCCTTCTTTTGAGCCTTTTGCCACATTATACGAATAGGTTATTGTTCTCCTTCCCTTCACATTCTATATTCTTGAAAAGTTATCCATTCCTATTGTCTCTGCTTTACTAACACCCACATTCTCCTGCACACTTTACCATCTGACTTTTATCCTCAGCATTTTACTGAAACTACTCTTTCAAAGATCACCATTGGCCTGACTATTGAATCCAAAGCCCCTATCATCTTTAACCTATCTTAAATACTTGATACTTTTCACATTTCTTTTCTTCTGAATACTCTCTTCTATCTTGTCTTTCCAAATATAACATTTTCTTGGTTCTCCTACCTCTTTAACTATTTTTCAGTCTCTTTTTCCAACTTCTTGTCCTATTCTTAGCTCCTTAAGTCAGAAAGGTTCCAAATGTTTCTGCATTTGTCCCCATTTCATTATTTTGCTATAAGCTCTCCCAGCTCATCATTCCCATAGTTCCAACAATTACTTTATGTAGATGATTTATAAATCTCAGTCTCCAGACCTAACCTCTTTCTTGACCTCTAAACCCACATCTCAATCTTCCTTGTTAATGATTCTACTACTAAAAACTTCCATTCAATCAGTAGCCTACAGTTGAATTATTGATCTCATCTTTGACATTTTTTTCTCCCTCACCTCTCATATCCAAACAACTACAAAACCTTTTTGCTACTGTGTACTATTTTTTTGCCCATGTAGGTTCACATGAGTCTGTCTAGATATGTTTCACAGAGAGGCAAGATTAGATATCTGGAGAGTCTCTTTCTCCAATAAATTTGATTCCCGAGAGGAAGGAAAGCAGGATGTTGGGGCAGCGGCTGGTCATTCTGTTTCTTCACAGAGAGGGGGATACCAGGCTAGAATTATATCTCTCTGCTCCCTTAAATATTGGTGGGGTATTGAGTAATCAATCTCTACCAATGAGAAGTAGGAGTCCCATAAAACAGGCCCTTTAAACTGAGGATTATATTTCTTATATCTCTCCCTTTGTCAGCAACCACCTTAGTATGTATTCTCACAAGTAACCTGGACTCTTACAGTAGCATTTTAACAAGTCTTTTTAAACCTACTTACTCTCTCTTTACTTCATTCTGCACACCACTGACAATATAAACTTCTTTATGTCCCAGTCATGGAACTTAAGGGGTTCCCTAAACGAATTATTTTGTCTGACATTCAAGAATTTCTATATTTTGGCATCATGTAACCATTCCTCTTTCATTTAAGACTATGTAGTAATCTTCTAGTATTTTATCCTTATACAAAACATTAATTGCTGTCCCTTAAAAATTCTAGGTATTTTCCCTCGTGTCTCTGCTCAGTCTATCTCATCACTTTAAAATCAACATTTTAGAGATGATGAAACTGAGGCAAACAGGGTTAAATGACTTGCCCAGGGTCACACAACTACTAAGTGTCTGAGGCCAGATCTGAACTCAGAAAGATGAGTCCAGGCCCAGCACTCTATCCACTTTGCTACCTACTTGTGGGTTGGGGGGAGGGGTGTCTAAAAGTGAGTTTTAACTGTTAGTAGAGTCATGTATTTCTCAGCTTCAGTGAAATATTTGCCCATAATCTACTTCCTGAATTTTAAAAGCAGGAATGGATGTTATATTTTGTCAAGAACCTTTTTTTATCTATTGGTATAATAATTTGATTCTTATTGTTTGTTGTTAATATGATCTATTATGCTTATACTATGACTACTATTGAACCTATCCTGAATCCCTAGTATAAATTCTACCTGGTCATAATATGCTATCTTTTTAAACATGTTGCTCTATCTTCTTTTTTTTTAAATAGTTTTGCATATGTTTCTAGCAACATTTATTAGAGATATTATCCTATAGTTTTCTTTCCCCACTTTGTCTCTTCCTTATTTAGGTATCAGGATCCTGTTTAGGTATCATAAGGAAATTTGTAAAATACTTTGTCTATTTTTGCAAAGTTTTTTTTTATTTTAAAATTATTATTTGAGTGTTTGATAGAATTTGATAGAATGTCTGAGTTTTATTTTTGTGCTAATTCACTTTTTGCTTCTTCAATTCATTTTTCTGAAATAAGATTATTTGAATTCTTTGTTTTTTGGTATGCTTATCCAGATATTGTATTTATTTGTAAACATTCATCCACTTCATTTAAGTTATCTGTTTTGTTGGCATATAGTAGGGCAAAACAGTTTCTAAAAATTCTGCTTTTTTCATTTACATTTGTTATAAATTTTTCACTTTTATTTTTAATTTTGACAAATAGGTTCCTTCTCTCTTTAAGAAAATGTAGTATATGATGATTTTTCTTTTTATTAGCTTTTTTATAAAAAATTATAGTGTTTATTTTTTGCTTTCAGTTTTATTAATCTCTTCTATTTTTAGAATTTTTATTTTAGTGTTCAGTTGGGTTTTATTTGTTGCTTTTCTGGAGCTTTTTGTTTGTTGAGTGGTATACCTATTTTATTGCTACTTTCTTTCTTTTTTAAATTTATTTTTAGTTTTCAACATTGATTTCCAGAAGATTTGGAGTTACAAATTTTCTCCCTATCTCTACCCTCCCCCCCACCCCAAGATAGCATGTATTCTGATTACCCCTTTGCACAGTCTGCCTTCCCTTCTATCACCCTACTCCTCCCCTCCCCATTTCCTTTCCCCTTACTTTCTTGTAAGGCAAGATAGATTTCTATACCCCATTGCCTATATATCTTATTTCCCAGTTGCATGTAAACAACAATTTTTTCTTAACATTTGTTTTTAGAATTTTGAGTTCAAAATTCTCTCCCTTCTTCCCTCTCCACCCACCCTCCTTGAGAAGGCAAGCAATTCAATATAGGTTATACATGTATCATTATGCAAAACACTTTCATAATAGTCATGTTGTAAGACTAATTATATTTCCCTCCATCCTATCCTGTGCCCCATTTATTCTATTTTCTCCTTAGACCTTGTCCCTTTTCATAAGTGTTTGCTTTTGACTACCTCTTCTCCAAATCTGCCCTCTTTTCTATCATCCCTCTCCTTATCCCCTTCCCCCCTACTTTCCTTTAGGGTAAGATACCCAATTGATTGTGTATGTTATTCTCTCCTTAAGTCAAATCCTATGAGAGCAAGATTCATTCATTCTCTTTCACCTACCCCCTGTTCCCGTTCATTACAATGGCTTTTTCTTGCCACTTTCATGTGAGATAATTTACCCCATTCTATCTCTCCCTTTCTCCTTCTCCTAATATATTCCTCTCTCACCCCTTAATTTTTTTTAGATACCATCCCTTTATATTCAACTCACCCTGTGCCCTCTATCTATATATATAGATATAGATATACAGAGAAAGATATAGATATAGATATTCCCTTCAACTACTCTAATACTGAGAAAGGTCTAATGAATTACAAATATCATCTTTCCATGTAGGAATGTAAACAAAACAGTTCAACTTTAGAAGTCCTTTATGATTTCTCTTTCCTGTTTACCTTTTCATGCTTCTCTTGATTCTTGTACTTGAAAGTCAAATTTTCTATTCAGCTCAGGTTTTTTCATCAAGAATGCTTGAAAGTCCTCTATTTCATTGAAAATCCATATTTTGCCCTGAAGTATTATGCTCAGTTTTGCTGGGGAGGTGATTCTTGGTTTTAATCCTAGCTTCTTTGACCTCCAGAATATCATATTCAAAGGCCTTCAATCCCTTAACATAGAAGCTGCTAGATCTTGTATTATCCTGATTGTGTTTCCGTAATCCTCAAATTGTTTCTTCCTGGCTCCTTGCAGTATTTTCTCCTTGATCTGGGAACTCTGGAATTTGGTGACAATATTCCTAAAAGTTTTCTTTTTGAGATCTTTTTCAAGAGGCAATTGGTGGATTCTTTCAATTTCTATTTTGCCCTGTGGTTCTAGAATATAAGGCCATTTTCCTTGATAATTTCTTGAAAAAATGATGTCCATGTTTTGATCGTGGCTTTCAGGTAGTCCAATAATTTTTAAATTATCTCTCCTGGATCTATTCTTCATAGAAGTGGTTTTTCCAATGAAATATTTCACATTGTCTTCCATTTTTTGATTTTTTTGGTTCTGTTTTATAATTTCTTGATTTCATAAAGTCACTAGCTTCCACTTGCTCCTTTCTAATTTTTAAGGCAGTATTTTCTTCAGTGGTTTTTTGGACCTCCTTTTCCATTTGGCTAATTCTGCCTTTTAAGGCATTCTTCTCCTCATTAGCTTTTTTGGAGCTCTTTTGACATTTGGTTTAGTCTATTTTTAAGGTGTTATTTTCTTCAGTTTTGGGGGGATCTCGTTTAGCAAGTTATTGACTCATTTTTCATGATTTTCTTGCATCATTCTCATTTCTCTTCCTAATTTTTCCTCTACTTCTCTCACTTGATTTTCCAAATCCTTTTTGAGTTCTTCCATGGCCTAAGATCAATTCATATTTTCCTTAGAGGCTTTTGATGTGGGCTCTTTGACTTTGTTGACTTCTTCTGACAGTATGTTTTGATCTTCTTTGTCACCAAAGAAAGATTCTACAGTCTGAGTTCTTTTATGCTGGCTGCTCATTTTCCCAGCCAATTACTTGATTTTTGACCTCTTTGTCAAGGGATGACTGCTTCCAGGGTGGAGAGTGCTTCGTCCCAAGCTTCAGAGGTTTTGCACTGCTGTTCTCAGAGCTACTTCTATTCTGAGGTGGTATGATACTCCTTTCCTGGCCTGTGCTCTGGTCTGTGAGTGTGAGTACTCCTTTCTGCCACATAACTACCAGGACGACTCCCTCTCCACAGCTACCACAAGGTCTGCCACACCAGCACTCCTCCTCCCCAAAGGATCAGCAACCAGGACTGTGACCCAGATCCAAGCAGGGCAAAGCAAAAGAACACTGCCTCAGTGCCAGCACTCCCGCTCTGATCAGCCACTTGATTCCTCCCACCATCTGTGGGCCTGGAACTCCTGAAGCAGCTGCGACAGCTGCAGCTACCTCCACCAGCCCGGGGCTGGGGATGGACTGCACACTTCTCTCACCCAGGTCCAACAGTTTTCCCCATTGACCTGCTAAGTTGCCTTTGGTGTTTGTGGGTTAAGAAGTCTGGAAACTGCCACAGCTCAGTGATTCAGGGCCTTGAGGTCTGCTCTGTGTGGTCTACTCCAGTTCTGGCACAGCCCAAGCTGTGCTGCACTCTGCTTCCAGCTCAGTGTGATAGACCCTTCTCAATGATTATCCAGGCCATCTTAGG
Source organism: Trichosurus vulpecula (assembly GCF_011100635.1). Lineage (NCBI taxonomy): Eukaryota > Metazoa > Chordata > Mammalia > Diprotodontia > Phalangeridae > Trichosurus > Trichosurus vulpecula. The sequence goes on along the minus strand of NC_050574.1, from coordinate 372,242,443 downwards.
CTAAAGACTTGTTTCGCTCTGCCATTTTATGGGTTCTGTAGCTCTAGAATTTGTTTAGAGTCATTTTTACAGGTATTTGGAGGGATTTGGGGGAGAGCTCAAGTAAGTCCTTTTTTCATGCCACCATCTTGGCTCTGCCCAGATCCTTTCTTTCTTTTGTTAATGAAAGTGTTTAGGGATATGAATTGCTCCCTGTGGACTTTGGCTACATCCCCAAAATTTTGCTATATTGAATCATTGTTGTCATTTTCTTTGACAAAAGTATCTAGATTCTATTATTAGTTCCTTGACTCACCAATTTTTTGAGAATAAAATTAGTCCTCATTTAAGGTTGAATTCTTTCTTCAAAGCTCTTTTATTGATTATAATTTTATCCTCATGTGCTCAATAAAGAATGTATTTAATATTTTGGCTTTCTAGTGATTAATTATTAAGTTTTATGCCATAGTTCTCAGTCAATTTTCATAAAAGTGCTTTCCATTCAACAATTGGCCAATATCAGTCAAAACTTATGTTTCTAAAAAACTCTATTCAGGTATATAACTTCTGTCTTCCTTATATTTTTGCTTGATTTGTCTAGAGGTACACTGAGGTCTCAAACTATTAGGTTATACTATCTGTTTTCCCTATAATTCAATTAACTTTTTATTTAAGAATTTAGATACTGTGCCATTTGGTACTTTATATTAAGTGGTGATATTATTTCTTTACCTATAGCACCTTGAAACGTAATATGGTTTCCCTTTTTATCTCTTAATGTTATCGCTTTTTGTTTTTGTCTTGTCTGAAATAAAGATTTTTAACTCTGGTTTTTAGTTTCTTCTGAACCATAATAAAGTTTGCTCCTGTTCATCATTGTAACTCTGTATTAAATCCTATTTAAAGTGTTCAAACCTTCTGTTTAAATCGTGTTTCATGAAAACAACATTGTGTTGAATTCTGCTATCTTTTTTCCTTCTTGTTCAACCAATTCATGTTCATGGCTGCAATTATTGATTTCCTTCCATTGTAACTGCTTATAATTTTCTTCTCTTTGCTTCCATCACCTTATTGACAACCAAGAAGGTAGTGAAAGAGAAGGAATGTGATCAGCACTAGTGATATGCAACTGAATACATCTCCACCTCTTCTCTAGTTCAGACCCACCTCACTGGTTCTTACCTTTCCCCTTTGCTTTTAATCTCTTGATATCAACATCTTCACCAACTGGTTTCTCCACTGAAGATGATTCCACTCTGAAGTCTGTGAGACGATTGGTGAGTTTCCTCCAGGAAATGCCAGCTCATGAACAGCCCCAGCCATGTTTCTCACTTAACTTCCAGCTACTCCACCTACACACTAACTGACTTGACCCTAAATGGTTTCCTTCTTTCCTAACTGTTCCAGACTACTCTGTGTTTTGTCTTTGTAAGATCATTGAAAGTAAGGGCTGTCTTAATTTCTTGGTTTTATAACTTCAGTGTTTAACAGATGCCTGTGACATAAACACATAAAAAATGTTGTCTATCTATCCCTTTTATGATCCATCCTCCAAAATAGTTCATTTTGACTATTCCCCAATTTTATCCCCCTTCTTAAACACTATTCTTTCTTCTTTGTGTCTGTATGTTTCACTATTTCAATTAATTTGTTTCTATTATATGCATCTGTATATTTGTGTGTGATCAATAATTTTATCCAATTGCGATAAGTGTGAGGTATATGTGATGCTTATCCATCTTGGGTAATCCTGAATGGCATAGTTCATACTTTCATTGAGTTATGCAATCCCCTTTACCATGACAAGGCAGTAATCTAGGAGGGGGAAATGTCTCATGCATCTTTAGATTATAATAGCTCCTCCTAAGAGGTGAGAGGCATGTTTCATCATCAGTCTTTATGGCTAGTCATTGCATTGATCAGAGTTCTTGTCTTTCAAAATTGCCTTCCTTTGCAAGATTTTAGATACCATACAAATTACTTTCAGGGTTCTGTTTGGTTGTTGTTGTTGCTGAGTCATTTCAGCCATGTCTGACTTTTTGTGACCCCATTTGAGGTTTTCTTGGCAAAGATACAGAAGTGGTATGCCATTTCCTTCTCCCACTCATTTTGCAGATGAGGAAACTGAGGCAAACAGGATTAAGTGACTTGCCCAGGGTCACACAGCTAATAATTGTCAGAGGCAAGATTTAGACTAAGGTCTTCCTGACTCCAGGCTAGTAATCTGTTCACTGTGCCACTTAGCACTGTTGTAAAAAGAGTTTTTGCTCTGTTTTATTTTTGAATCATTAGGATTCCAGACTAGTAGGGGAAAGTTATTTCAGATCATAGAGCTAGGTCTAGATATGAAATGTTATGGCAGTTCCAATAAGGAAAAGACTGTCAAGAGATATATCCAGCTTTATAGATTTCTGCCAGGCTGACAGCCCTCCTCAGGATTTCCCTTCTCTGATGAAGCTTAGTCCTATCCTCTTTTCTTCTTTCATTGATTGGCTTTAGGGTGCTGGATCTTTCTGGCTCAATTCTTATATTCCCACTCTTTTCACCTGCCAGGCCCACAGAATATCTTGCTGGTTTTGAAATAGCTCTTTTTTTCTTTTTTAAATAGAAGGTCTTCAGGGTACAGGAAATGCCCCTCATACAATTCCTGTGACTGATTCAAAAAGGTGTGCCAACCTGTTCACATCTAGTTCAGTTTCATTGATTCAGGCTTTTAAGGGTGAGAGAAAATCCATGGAACCCCATCCTTTCACATTCTATGATTTTTTTATGCTTCACAATTCATTTTCTGTGTCATCAAAATTGTTCTATACCTCATTCATATTTGTACATTAAGCTGTTTTTTTTTCTTTCCCCGCTTCTTTGGAAATCTCCTAGACCCATGCCAAAAGTAACATTATTGTAATAAAGAACTTTTTTAAAGCCAATGTGAATGTTGAGCAATTAGATGTGAGAACTGGGTAGCATACTTCTACTGAAAAGTCAGGTTCTCACCAGAGATGAACCTTGGGTAAACCAGGATGCAAAATAAAGGATAGAATTTGCTATAGATTGCTGGCCTCTGTGGCATTAGCTAAGCAGTGCCTAGCTAGGCACCTTATGAGAATAATACTGAAAATAAGCCATTCTGAGGTGCAACTAGTTTAAACAAAGGGCTCCTATCAATGTCAAGGGAGATGAGATGGGTCTCTGGCCTTAACATCAGCCAAGGGGCAAATTAAATACCAGTTCAGCAGTGGTTCTTCATTATAATAATACAAGCTAATGTTCAGGATTAATCAACAGCATTTAGGATAGGGGAGAGGAGAAAACGCAGCCACACACATTTAAGGTTAGAGTAAAAGTGACTTTTTTTTACCCCTCCAAGGACTCAAAACAAGAAGGCAATTGTGCACAGGGTTTCTGTTCTGTTTTATTTCTGAGTCACCAGAATTCTAGACTAGAGGTAGCGGAAAAGTTATTTCACATGCTGTCCTCTGAGTAGAAGCAAGCTCAGCAATGATTTATATTGACTCTCCAGGTGCCAACAGAAATCTTAAAATATGTAACTTCAGACTACATGCTATTTTTAGCCTTGCTAAATATTCTTCTACACCTAAAATTTGAACTTCTTTCAAATCTCATATTCACTTTTCCTTCCTCTCCAAAATAAAGATGGAAGAATTAATTAAATAGGTCATTGCCAACTCCCTAAAAGAATTAATCCTTTGTTCCCAAAAGAAGAACCTCAGTGTTTCATTCATTCATTAATAAGTCTCTTTCTTCCTCAACAGGGGGGTACCAAAGAGTGGTCTGACTCTTGGGATTTGGAGACTGTTTAATTCTAGCTTATTCTTTTTTTAATTCTAACTTGTTCTTATGGCATAATAAGAAAACTCCACTTGAGTCATTTTATTCCATGTTATGATGGAGAGTTGACTCTGAGCTCTCCAAGGCTAAGTCAGTAGGGCATAATCTGGTAGATCCGACCAACCTGGGGAAGCTTCACAGGGATCATGGGATTTAAAAATGGAAGAGACCTTGGAGATCATGTTGTCCAACTTGTTCATTTTTATATATGAAAAAAACTGAGATGCTGAGGGGTAACTGACAAACTCAAGGTTAAATATCTAAGGGATGGCAGGGCCCAGAACCTCTGCCTCTAAATATTGTCTTCTTTCCTTTGAAGTTTCAACAAGAGCTAAGTGATGGACTGTATGTTGCTCTCAAAGTTTGGAGAGACTCAGTACCAGGGTAAAAGCAGGATGATTAATTTTTCAGCCACAGATAATCTCCAAGACCATTCATGGAGTGATGGAAGGACTTTGATCTTTATAGGTCAGTGTCACCCATACTGATGAAATCTGATCTTTGAATTACTGAAGTTAGAAACCTATGTACATCATAAATAATAACTGGACATAAGCTAAAGATGAGGTGCTTATAAAATAGAGGGGAATGTTAACTGGTGAGGTCTTTCTGCTTTGTATGCATTTCAGTTGTTCAACCGAGAAAAGTGTGAAATGCACTGGAGCCTTTCAAATGTTTTTCATAACAAACTGAAAATCTAATAAACCAAAATTATTTTACTTCATAAATCAAAATTCTGATTATCCCATTCATTGATTTCACTAGTCTGACACTAGCTAACATACACACATACATAAATATGTTTACTTAGGGAAGAAAACACATATATTGCTATTTGACAACACAGGATTTCTCTAATACTAGGAAAGAAAATGGTAACTGTAAATGACTGAGAAGAGAGCAACTTATGTCCAAAAATATGCAGATTATCTTATATAGTATATCTTATATCTTATATATATACTATATCTTAGTGTGTATATATATTACATCTATACTATATAGGTGTAATAGGCTATAATGAGTTGAAAATTAATCTATAAGTTGAGAAGGAGATTGAATCCCACCGCTACTTCAGCAAGTCAAACAGTCACTTCACTCTTTAGTTCTTTGGCCTAATGAAACAATTTCTTTAATCAAGTGAAAAATTAGTGGATATACAAATAGCAGTAGACCCAACCCAATTCTATTTGGAAACTACCCAGAGTTTCATGCTGATCCTATATGTCTGATGAAGTAAACTTTGGAGAGAAATTTTAGGCTAACCAAATTTCTTAATGAGGAAGTGAAATATTATTTACTGGCAAATGGATTTCAGGAGTTTTGACTACTATGGTAGATTACTTTCACCTTTAAAACTGTATAAGATTGGATGAATTCCACTGAAGGCATCCTCTGATGTCTCATTATGGTATGGACAGGGACCCTAGCTTTTGTGTAGCTGAAGGGCAAAAGTCTAGCAAGTTCTACCAAAACTGAAAGTCCTCATTATGTATTCAGCAACCTGATTGTATGTCTGTCATTCCAGGATCAGTCTAGCTAAGTTCAGAGAGGTTCATTATCAGAATGTTGGACAGTGTGGGATTTTGGGGGTGGGGAGGGGAAGAGAGAAGGGACAACTTGTAAAGACTCTCTACCAAGCCATAGAGGTATTTGTGATCCGCCCTGATAAAGTAAATGCCCATTTTGATAAAGTTGCAACTTGCCATTAATGAAGGTTCTATACAAATATTAGAAGAAATTACTTCTCATGCTATAATGGACAAAATTTTGGAGACAAAACAATTGCAAATAAACATTTAACAGCTTTTAATATTTAGAAATGTATTAAAAATAAAGAAAATTTGGCACATGAAAGCAATTTTGCTGTTATAGTAGGCAATTAAACATATTACCTAAAATCTCCAGGGAGTTGACATGTAATATACAACATGACTTGATAGCCTGCACATTCTGGTAGACACAAAAATTTTTCTGATATTTTTCATTTTAATTAGTATCTAATGAATACCTTCTCAATCCTTAGACTATAGATCTCTTCCACCACTTGAAGAAAATGTAATAGCAACAGGCAAATGAACCTACTCAGTGAAAAAAAAAAGTGAAAAACTTAATTTCTATCTTTTCATCAAGCACTTACTATAAGGTGATTAGGAAGACAATAATTAGGTAAGACATTGTCTCTGCATTGATGAAGTTATTTTATGCTCCCTAATACCTAAGGTCATAGATGTTGAAAATGAAATGAAAAATAATGTTTGGCTATAATAGATGCTCTAAGGCAGCTAGGTGCCTTAGGGGATAGAGTACCAGGTCTGGAGTCAGGGAGACCCATCTTTCTGGGTTGAAATCAGGCCTCAGACACTAGCCATCTGACCCTGGCCAAGTCACTTAACCCTGTTTGTCTCAACTTCCTCATCTTTAAAATCAGCTAGGGAAGGAAATGGCAAACCACTCCAGTATCTACTTTGTTCCAAGAAAACCTTAAATAGGGTCACAAAGAGTCAAACACAACTGAACAAGTCTTTGTGTATTGTAAAAGAGATGCTTAACAAATAAACAAATGAATGAATGAACAAAAAATGGAGTGTGATAAAGCTGGAGAACATCTTTTGCTTCATTTTTGCTCTTGCAAAAACATTGCATAATTTTTTTGGTACAAAGTTGTAATTTCATAATTTTATCAGTTTTGGCAGCTTGTAGTGATAAAATTTCCCCCACCTATGCACATAATCAACTCATCAGTAACTTGGACTTAGTTGTTAGGCATCAAGAAGTTAAATGATTTGCCCATGGCTATATCTGGTATCAGAGGTAGAATCTGAACCTTTATCTTACTGACACTGTAGGAGGATGACTCTCACATAGAGTTTGTTTAATCAAACCACAAATAGTTAAAGCCCTATAATAGTCAGGGAGAGCTAGAGGAGAAGGAACCTTGTGAATTGCAGTATGGTATATAAGTACAATGAGTTTCATTTGTGATCAGACCTCCCAAGTGTGCTATATACAACCTGGCCAAGGATCAAAAGTGTGCAAAACCATCATTATTCCACAAGTTGAAAGGATGAAAGAAAAAAAAGATGAAAGAAATGATATATATGACTTCCCTGGGGTTCTATGGGCTGAAAGCAAAACCTGTTCGTGGAATGATGTACACTGTCCTCCATTTCAATCTAATGATAGCTAGGTACTAATTGAAACCATCTTGTTGTTGTGTGTACTTTTGCACTGACTGCTGGTCTGCCCACAGCTGCTTTGAACCTTATGAACAGTCTATCAAATTGTCAGTCGACATGTGGCTCTAGGCTGAACTGGCTAGAAATACTAACAATACTCTTTTTATTCAAGAGCGGAGAAATAACTCATTTAAATTTGAATACAAATTCTCATTTCTCCATTAATACAAACACTTGAGTACTTCTTGGGCATGAGACTGAAGTGAAGGAAAACTATCTCCTAATTGGAGACAACATAGAACAGTCACCTAGAATCAACAAGTCAAATCAACAACAAATTTGTGCCCACTGTGTTTCAAGGGCTGTTCTAAGTGCTAGAAATAAAAAAGCAAACAAACAAATAAATAAAAAGATCTGCATTTCAAGGAGCTTGCATGCAAGCAACTATTTACAAACAAAATATAGAAAGGATAAATTGAAGACAAGACCTGAGTTCAAATTCTATTTTTGATGCTACTATCCACGTGACCATGGGGAAATCTATTTCCCTGGTTATGTTTCTTCATCTGTAAAATGATGGGAGGGGCTGTGTGTAATATGGCCTTCTAGGTCCACTGAGCTCTAGATCTCTGACGTTACAGTGGGCTTTTTGAAGTGACACTGTAGTATGCAAAGGGCCATAAGGGACTTGGAGTCAGAGGACATGAGCTGAAATTCTACCTTTATGATGTTGGGCAACTCAACCTCTCTGTTAAATAAGGGTGTTGAAAGTTTTTGCACAAACAAAACCAAATGCATCTAAAATTAGAAGAGAAGCAGGAAATTGGGGAAATATTTTTGTAGCAAGTTTCTCTGCTAAAGTTCTCATTTCTAAGATATGTAGGGAACTGATTCAAATTTATAAGGATCATTCCTCAATTGATAAGTGGTCAAAGGAAAAGAATAGGAAGTTTTCAAAGAAAAAAATATCCAAGCTGTCAATAGCCATATTAAAAATGCTCTAAATCATTAATGACTTTATCTTTGAATCTAAAAAATAAAATGAAATGAAAGGTTTAAACTCAATAGGCCCTAAACATTCCTTTCAGCTTTATATTGTTGGACCTATGAGCCTATGCTGCAACTATGAAATGACCATTTGTATTATATAAAAGTTATAATTGGATTAGAGATGTAGTGAATTTTAAAGTCTGGTATAATATTATGCAAGCCACAGCCACAACACCTTCCCAATTGGCTTATAATATAGGTTCTTATACCCTTCTTATTTTTGTTTGGAAAATGTATCAAATGACAATGGCTTACTTTTTGCCAAATGTATTTTATTTCATGTGTTTGTAAGCATATTAAGCTTTAAGTTGTTGGATGCTGGTTGATTGAGAAACAAGGTCCTTCTCAAACCATTCAGCTTTCTTATTTGTGAGTTTTAAGACTCAGCATACAAAGACTGGCTTCTTAATGTCCGTTTCTTTATGAAGTAACTAGCACTTAGCACATTGCCTGGCACTGACTTAACAAATTCTTATTTACTGACTGACAATGAGGGGCACCAAGATAAACAATTGACAAACAAACCCACCCCAAATCCAATCTTTCTTTTCTGCATATTAGTTTTCATTCTTAAGAGTCATTTGGTTTCAAGGAAACTTATTGTTCAAGAAATCCAAACAATAAATTTTTTCTGTACAGAAAATACCATTAAGCTAATAGCTAGGAGATCTGATTCTCCTTCTGTGTGTGTGTGTGTGTGTGTGTGTGTGTGTGTGTATTTCTTTCACTAAATCTCAGAAAAACCTTCTACAAAAATTTTCCTTTGAACAAAATAACTATCAAAACAAATTAAGTTCATAATAGTAAAGTACTTTGCAATCATTTGGATAACTCTTTTTAACAACAATTTATAAAACTCCCTTCCCATATTATAAAAATCAATCAGTTTCATGACATCATTGCTAAAGAAAGTGTCTGTTAAAGAATAATTTTTTCATAGAAAAAAAATGAAGCATCTAAAGCCTCCAAATCTAATCTAATAGAGCAAAATAAATCCACAAATTTAAATGTAGGTAGTCCTTTCCGAGTGAGAAAACGTTAAGGTTTTAGTCACTTGCCTTACAACTAACAAGAGTCATAAAATCCACAGTGTAATAACTCCCTCTGGGCTGTTTGTCCCCAATTTGACTCTCACAAGTTTGCAACTGGATCCCAGGGAGAAACTCCAACCTCAGATTCTGGGTAACCTGGGGGTCCAAGCTCCAATTACTATAAGTTCCCACTAGTGCTCTTCCTATTAATAGTCACCCTACAGTAGAGTCAGAAATGCCTCCCCAAGAACCATTTTACTAAGATGGTATTGTAAAATATAGTAGCTTTAAAATAACCTCCCCTCTCTAAGCCTGGGGTAAACTCTCCTGCTAATATATACAGTGTCTGAGAAGAATATGACAGAGCGTGCGCAGCCAGGGCTCTAGTATTGCCAAGTGTCAAACCCTTTTCCATCATTACTGGTTGGGTTACTTAGCTGGTGAGTTAATGTTTGGATATGCAGCCAGGGCTCATACTCCTTGAAGCTGTTTCTAGCTTCAAGTGACTGCCTCTTGTATCCGTGTCTGTCTACCTCTGTTCCCTCAACTCTGCATCAAACTCTCACACTAAATCTCTAGGGGCTGAATTCGGTGTCTCCTTCTGGGCATGAAGATCTACTACATGCATGGGAGATGCTAAAGTTGGGGGTGAAGAGAAAGAGGTGAAGAACTGGATTCTTGCCTAACTACTGGCTCTTATTTCAGCTCCCTCGAAGAGCCAAACTATCTTTGGGGCTTAGCTATTTAAAGCCCTGTGAGAGTGAGACAAATTTTTATTCGTCCAAATGATGTTCTCTTCTGACTCAGTCATGTAAGTGTTCATGCTTCATAAAAGGATAACAAAATTCTCCCTCGTTAAGACATTACAGCCTAATCATATGTGACTAAATCTTGTGACTGTGTTAACTTCACCATTTCCCACCAGCTGCACTGCTTTGGGATGTCTTCGGAATTCTCCACCAAACCTTCCTTCCCCAGGAAACTCATCATTGGGAAATCTCATTATGCTGCATGATTAAATCTGCCTGATATTCACATCACATCTCATCATTACTCTTTGACTCTACCATTGGATCCTTTGACTGGAGGACAAGGCTATGGGTTCCAGGGCCCCCATTTAAAGAAGCCACTCAGTACAGTTTTTCTCATCGTTTCTCATCGTCCTCAACATTTCATACGTTTTTGACTTCTTTCGAACTCTCCTTCACGTCCTCTTGCCAGGTATCTTCCTCTCATATTTCTCCCTCATGCTTTTCAGCTTCCTTTTTTATGTTATCTTCCCCCCATTAGAGTTTAAACTTCTTATGGGCAAGGACTATCTTTGTTTTTATTTGTTTCCTCAGTATTTGTTGTTGTTGCTTGTCCTTCATTCTCAAAATGGACCATGACATCAGGAAGGTAATGCCTTGACTTGCAAGTGAATTGGATTTAAGTGACAGAGGGCTGTGCAAAGTCACCAGCTTCACTCTCTCCTCCAGTCATCTGTGTCCAGTGGCAAGATATAGATCAGGACAAATGGAGATGACCCAGGATGCATTGGGAGACCTCCACCTGTTTAAGCTAAGGTGGTTCTGAGCAATCTACAGTCTTTAGCACAGTGCTTGTCACATAATTGACCCTAAATAAATCTGATTGGATGTGATGTGTGAAGATCAATTCATAACTCCATAAAAAAAAACCTAAAATAAGCACAAGGAGGATTTCTTGAGTACTCTGCAAAGGAGAATAAAGGACTTTGAGAAGCCAGGAGCTGTGAGAGGCCCCTTTGCCACATGTGCTCTAAATTTGAGTTCATTTTCCCCAGGCCTCTGCATGCACTTGTAGGAGAATATGTCACAGACTTTTGGGGGGATGTTTGTACCAATTGCTCCTACTATACTACATTAGTAAATGTCCCTTTCATAAGCACCCTTTGGAGGCTTATGAGCTATAGAATAAGAGAAGACTCAAATTCTCAGAAATACTGAGGGCATATGGTGGCTAACCCTTAGAGGCACTCTGATAGAACTTATCAGAAAGTAGGAGTTCAGATGGTTACCTCAGAGTATGTGCTACATAAGTTTTGTAGTCTTACAGCATTATTAGTAAAATGTTTGTGGAAGGAAGGAAGGAAGGGAGAGAGAGAGGTAGGGAAAAGGAAGGAAAAGACAGAGGGAAAGGAGGGAAGGAGGGAGAGCCCTGTTTCCTTCCCCAGAGCTTTTTCCAGGCAGATGCTCCCTTTGGGCCTGATCCAGTGGCCTGGTCAAGAGCTATCTACCCTTTGTACCCTGCCAAGACATACACACACACACACACACACACACACACACACACACACACACACACACTCACCCCAGCTCCTTGACGGATCTTGATCCTAGCTTCCCTGCTCCCAAGTGACAGGATACAGGGAAAACACTAAACTTTCCTTCACTGACTATTTTCCCCTAGAAATCTCACTCAGGCTCATTTGCCTCTGAGTACTGGATAGGTTGGGGGCATTCCAGATGACAATAGCTTGGCACATTGAAGCAATACAGGTAGAGGATTGTGAGGTACCAATACCTCCCCTTCAAGGTTGGTGTCTCCATGTGGGGCTTGATAAAGTTAGTTGAATGATGATCAGGATGCCAGTTTGCATAAGTCATCATGCCAGAAGTGGTTATATTGAGAGTGTACTGGTGTGGCACAGGATGTCTATGGGCTGATGATCACTGAAGCTTCAGCTGTTTGGGCCTGAACTTTCTCCTTCAAGACCTAGGAGATCTAGTAACATTGCATCTGAAAGCACAAGGGACAACTATTCTAATGGATGAATTGTGGGTGAATTGGGTACATTTGGTATAGGACCAGGAAATGCCCTTGATGACCATGGACTTTATAGTTTTTATAAGTCTTGGCCATAGCTCTCCTCTCAGATGGGAAAAGACAAAGTGCTTCTCAGTGGAGAGAGAGAGGATTAGTAGACAGGAAGATGTCTGGATTTCTCATTTTCTTTGAAACCTGTCCATGGAAGCTTAAGGGGATCCTACCTCACTGCACAATGCATTTCTCTGTGATTGTCTGGAACAATTAAAAAGAGGAAAGAATAGAGGAGTAGAATGTGGGTAGATACTATTAGTTAAGAGCTGTCTTTCTGTTGGTGCCATATGCTTGTACCATCTCTACCTAACACTTCTTAATCTTACTTAGGGGTCTATACTTCTGAATATTTTCCCCCTAGACAGAAGTAGTTTTCAAGGTTTTCCTCTTTCATTCATAGCATGACTTAGGGTCCTACCCCAGTGAAGAAGATAGTGTTAGACACTGGGTGGCACCAGGTGATAGGGGTCATGGTTCCTTCCTAACTTCCCACTTTCCCCATAGCTTTCCTCACCTGGAATTAAAAGACTGTAAAAACTAGTTCGATATCAGGACTTCAATTCTTAGTCATTTGGGTAGTAGCAAGATGTGGGTAATTGAGAGATTATTCTCTTGAGATATTCCCCTCCTCATATCAAAGTCTTTCTCTCTTCTTCTCTGCTTCCTGACTTCCTTGGCTTCCTTCAAGTCCTAGGTAGAATCCCACTTTCTATGGAAAGCCTTTCTTGATACCCCTTAATGCTGATGCCTTTCCTTTGTTGATTATCTCAAATTTATCCTTTGTATAACTTGATTGTACATAGTTGTCTACACTTTGTTTCTCCCATTAGATTGTGAGCTCCTTAAGAGTAGGGACTGTCTTGTGCCTTTACATATACAATATTTGGCACAGTTCCTGGGATATTGTAGGCACTTAATAAATGTTTATGGAGTTGCTTATTTTCCCTCCCCTTCCCTCTTTCCCCAGTTTTGTAAAGTGAGCCCCTGGGACTCTTTGTACCATGTCTGTGTCCCTCCACTTATGGTAAGAGTGTAATGAACAGAGAGGTACACTGAGGTTGGTCGGACCTTGTTCTTTTTGCATTGTTGCATTTATAAACCAACTCATAAAACCAACAAAGCAGCAAATAGATAGATACATAGATAATAGATAGATAGACAGACAATCAAAGAAAGAAAAAAATGAATGAATAAATGAAGGTAAGGGATATAATAGATGATCTTTAGCATCTTGTTTGCCTTCAATTCTACTTTCCTGTTATGTCCTTATTCTCCATTCAGTTTTTGTTTTTGTCTAACAGAGGAAATGTTGTTGTTTTCAATGCCAGATTTTATTGTGGGCTAATGTTAAAGAAAGACAGAAATCAATTCTTCAGAAAAGTTCTCCAGTCATTTCATCTACTTAAAGCTTTCCACACAAGTCAGAGGACCTGACTTTAAGCCTTGGCTCCACCTCTTTCTCTTTATTTAACTGGGAGAGGCACAGAACTTCTCCAGCCCTCAGTTTCCTCATTTATAAAATGGTATCCTGACTCTTCACAGAGAAGGAAGAAAAGAGGGTCCCAAAGAGAATATAAGTAAATGAACAACTCTTTCATATTGGTTAGGGAACCTTTTATAAAGACTACCTTCAAAACTTCCCTTAAGAAGTTTAGTAAACTTGAGCTTCACTCTAACCCTGACCTTAGAATTCATATCAAGGGACAGTTGATTCCAGGGTCCCTTTGATATTTCACTAAATAAACACTTTGAATGCTTTTTTTAAATGGATGTGCTTTGTCCTGATTTCCACTCTATATGAATGAGTCACAGTGATATATGATGTAGGTAGATAGCATTCACACTCTACATGGAAAAAATGTTCAAAGATATGAATTGGCTTCATAGAAGTAGTTATAGATCTAGATGTTCCGATTCCCTTTGTAATAGTTTCACTTTACTCTTTCAAAAGATACAATTGAGTTAATTGCCAAATTTGGTTCTTTTTTCACTCCTTATTCTTCCTGAACCACTAATGAAGACCATCTTCTCCAACTGGATACTCTCTTCACTATGCTTTTGTGACACTACCCTTTCATGGTTCTCCTCCTGTCCAACTACTCCTTGTCACTTTATTTTACCAGTTCATCATCCATGTGACATCTCCCAATTGTGAGTATTCCTTACCCTGCCAAGGTTTCCTACTCTTCTCTCTCTCCACTCTCATGACCTCCCATAGATTGAATCTCTATTACAATAACTCCCAAATCTATGTACCCAGCCTCAGTCTCTCCACTGAGTTTCAATTTTGTATTACCAATTGTCTAGTATACCCTACAAACTGGATGTCCCAAAGACATCTCAAGCTCAACATGTCCAAAATATGATTCATTATATTTCTACCCACACCTTCCCCTCTATCAAATTTTCCCCTATCTGTTAAATATGGGATCATTCTCCTGGGTTTAATCTTCTACTCCTCATTTTCCTTACATCACATATGCAATCAGTTACCAGATCTTACACCTTTATTTGCTTCCACAATTTCTCTTACACAATGCTTCTCTGCTTATACAGTTAGCACCCTGTTTAGGTCCTTATAATTTTTCACCTAGATTATTGCTAGAACCTACTAACTGATCTCCATGCTTAAGTTTTTCACCATTCTAGTCTATATCATTCACAGCTGGAAAAATGATTTTCCTTAAGTGCATATTTGTTCACGTCACTCCTGTGCTCAATTATTTCCAATAACTTTCTTTTGCCTTTAGGATAAAATATAAACTCTGTTTAGCTTGTAAGGTCCTTTGTATCCTGGTTCTAGCTTTACAATCTCATTTGACATTATTCCACTTAATACACTCTGCAATCTAGCTAAACTATGTTCTTCACACACAAAAGTTGATCTCCATCTCTATTACTTTGTATTGACTGGCATGCACTTCCACTTCACCACCACCTCATAGAATCTCCCCCACTTCATTCCAGATGCAACACAATCACCATATTCCACTTCAGTTTTTTCCTCATCCCTTTACCTGGTCATGCCCTCCCTCTAAAAGTACCTTGTATTTAACTACTTCTTAAATGTATTTTGTTTATATTTATTCTGTATGTATCTATGTTTATCCTTGATGTCTCCACTTTGGGAATATAAACTTCTTCAGAATAGGGACTTTTTCATTTATTGTATTTGTATACCCAGAAGCCAGCACAATGCCTAGCACACAGTAGCCACTTAATAAATGTTTGTTGATTGATTGATAGTACAAGTACATCGAGCCTCATCAGTCCACTTATCCACAGAAGTATGACTTGGGAACCAATACAGCAAACAATAATTTGTGGCACTTATTATGTTCAGAAATAACTTCATCATTACATCCTTGAAAATGTCTTTATAAAGCTCTAATGAGTTAACAATTTTAAAATTATACTTCTTATTGATACTTTGTATTTTATTTTTCTAAGAGAAGTATGACATCATTTCAGTCACTTTCACTCTCTTGAAATTTCAGCAGGCTTAGATAAAAATATTTAGCTATTTGGAACAATTCTGTATTCAATAATACTTCACAAAATGGTCAGATTGCAATAAATATATTTACAATTTATGGGAAAAATTCATGCTTTATTGCAAGCATAAGTAAATAGCAGAATAAAGTTTCATTTTCATAGTTAGAAGGGTCTAAATATACAGTATATACTTATATAGTGTACATACAATTTATCTGACTAGTTGATTTCTCTATGTATAAAACCATTTTCTGCATAACTTTCCAGACAATAAAAAATTAAAGATAAAATCTCCTATATGTGAGCATATTATCCTTCTAAATTCTTTATGTTTTGAGAGAAAGTTTTCATTTAATATATTACTAAACTCTACTGCCTCTGTCCAAACCAAAATAAATCATATTTTTCTCAAAGTAATTCAACATTAATGTTCAATTTTCCTTCTGAAACTTTGAAGAAAGGCATGATTCCCATATTGTTTCTGACATTTTTATTTCAAATTATGTTTTAAAAAGAAGAAATAGACCCCACAATCCCCTTACCTTGACCCATTAACTTGATTAGAGTTACATTCCATCTTGATAGTAACTCTGGATGGTGGTTGTGCTAGCCAGTCCTGCTGAGGGATACGTGGACTCATCTTGGAAGTCTGTCCATATTCACTGGAGGAGGATGCAGTCATCTCAGTCTTAGGAAGATGTGGAGCTCCGTAGGCACACTCAAATAATGATTGATCCTCACTCACCACTGACAATGCTTCCTGAAAATAAAAAAGACACTATTATTCAGAAAACTTCCATAGACAGTTCTAGCACTGGAAACTTGTCATAAGAAGTGGTCAGTTTCCATGGTATTATACAAAATGAACCACAGCTTTGTTCAAGGACTCAGTATGCCAGTCACTTGTCAAACTGCAGAGAAAACTTCTCTCTGCTTCATTTTCTCTGTTGCGTTGATTTGGAATAGGTCAGCATGGAAAAACTCAGCTAGACCTTGAATCATAACAGTTTCATCTACATCAGCAGATAATATCCACATTTATCTCAACTCAAGAAGATTCTATAGAATATTCAACTTCATATATAGTTGTCTGACAAATGCAACCTGTCATCCAAACACCTATTGTACAGTATTAAAATAGATTAACAAAGCAATAACATGACTAAGCCCAAAGCAAGGTTGGGATCCATTGTAGTTGTGTACCAAGGAGACTATGGAGAAGAACTTCTTGGAAAGGCATGAAAATTAAAGAATGAAAGAACTGGACCAAAGTTTTCTAAATTTTTTAAATTTATTTTTAATTTATTTAGTATTTTATTTTTATTTTATTTTATTTTTCCCCAGTTACACATAAAAACAATTTTTAGCATTCATTTTTAAAACTTTTTTCCCCTTACTCCCTCCCCACCCCTTACCCCCACTGAGAAGGCAAGCAACTTGATATAGGTTAAGCATGCGTAGACATGCAAAACACTTCCGTAACAGCCATGTTGTGAAAGAAAATAGACCAAAAAATGCAAGAAAAAAAGAAAGTTTAAAAAAACCACACTTCAATCTGTATTCAGACACCATCAGTTCTCTCTCTTTTTTCATCATAAGCCCTTCAGAGTTGTCTTGAATCGCTGTATTGCTGAGAATAGCTAAGTCATTCACAGCTGATCATCTTACAATATTGCTGTTACTTTGTACACCATACATTTCATTTTTCATCAGACCATGCAAGTCTTTCCAAGTTTTTCTGAGAGCATCTTGCTCATCATTTCTTATAGTACAATAGTATTCCTTCATAATCACATACAACAACTTATTCAGCCATTTCCCAATTGATGGGCATCCCTTCAATTTGTATTCTTTTATAGGTCCTTTTCCTCTTTGTTTTTTATCTTTTTTGGGATGCAGACCTAGTAGTGGTATTGCTAGGTCAAAGCCCTTTGGGCATAGTTCCAAATTGCTTTACAGAATGGTTGAATCAGTTCATAACTCTACCAACAGTGCTTTGTCTCATTTTTCCCACATCCCCTCCAACATTTATCATTTACCTTTTCTGTCCTATCAGCCAGTCTAATAGGTAAGAGGGAGTATCTCAGAATTGTTTTAATTTGCATTTCTCCAATCAATAGTGAGAGTGTTTTTTCATATGACTATAGATAACTTTGATTACTTCATCTGAAAATTGATCATATCTTTTGTTAATTTATCAGTTAGGGAATGGCTCTTATTTTCATAAATTTGACTCAGTCTAAATTTTTGAAATGCATATTCAGTCCATTAATTTTC
Organism: Trichosurus vulpecula; assembly: GCF_011100635.1. NCBI lineage: Eukaryota > Metazoa > Chordata > Mammalia > Diprotodontia > Phalangeridae > Trichosurus > Trichosurus vulpecula. The sequence continues at coordinate 372,224,742 of NC_050574.1, read as the reverse complement.
TATTTTTCTAATTTTCCTAAAGATGTTTTCATTTTTTCTATTTTCTTAATTTATGTTCATACAGATATGATTTTTCCCCTGAGGGCTACTTTTCCTGTATACCAGAAATTCTGTAATGTTGTCTCATCATTATAATTTTCCTTCATATAATTATTAATTGTTTCTATGATTCATTCTTTGACCCATTTGTTATTTGGTATTTCATTGTTAAGTCTCCATTTGAGTCCATATCTTTTGTTTGTTGTCCCTGAGCCAAAATAACTATTTTCATTATTGTCAGTAGAGGATGTACTATTTGTGCATTTTTACATTTGATTGAAATCTTTTTTATGAATTTCTATGTGGTGCTAAGAAATATGTATATTCTTTTGCAGGCCTATTTAGAAGATGCTATAAGTCTTTTAGCTCTAGTTTCCCCAGCAATTTGTTCAGTTCCATATTTTCTCCTTCATTTGTCTTTCTGTTAGACTTGTCCAAAACTGAGAAAGGGATATTGAAGCCTCCTGTCACTGCTGTATTGTGGTCTATGTCTTTTTGTACTTCAGTTAATGTTTCCTTTATGAATTTAGATGCAAAGGCATTTAGAGCATATAAATTGACTATTACTATTGGGTGGCTGTCTATAGTTCCTTTCAGCATAATGTAGCTTCTTGTTTAACTCTTTCTATATTTTTAATGTTTTTGCTTTGTCAGATAACACAATTATAACTTCTGCGTTTTGGGGTTTATGTGGCACATAGTAAAAAAATTTATTTTCCATCCCCTCATTTTTGTGTGTATATGTTTTTTTTTGTTTTCTGAATGAATTTCTTGTAGGCAACAGATTGTAGGATTTTATTTTCTTACCCAATATATCATTCATGTCCTTCATTGGATTGTTTAATCACTTCACAGTTAGAGATAAGAGAGTTAGGTTTACATTTTTTTCCAATTGTCTCTAATATTTGCTTTTTTCAAATTATTATTTTCCCCTTCTGCTGTAAATACAGTACTATGTTTCTTCAGTTACTTTAGCTTACTCTTTTATTAGGTGGCCTTGTTCCCACTGACTCTTTTCTTTATCTCTAATCTTTCCCTCTTACTTGTCAACCTTTTCTCATTGGGGTTTTGCTTATTAATTCCTTTCCCTTTCTTGATTTTTTCCAGTTATTTAATTATCCCCTCCTCCTTTTCCCTCTCAGTCAAGTAGATTCTCTCTTCTTCTCCCTTCCAACAAGTCCTGCTCATCAGTTTTTCAAATTTCCATTTTTTCCTTTCTAGAAAGGATTTTTCTCTCACTCTTTTCAGTATCTATATTCTCTGTCTACCTTCTTTCTCAGATTCCTGAATGCTTATTTTATCTACCTTCTATCTCAGATTCTTGAACGCTTGTTTTATCTCTTTGTATTCCTTGTATACCTCACAGAATTAAAACTTCTGAAAATAGACTTTTCCCTCTGAGTAGCTTCTGTCACTACCCTATAGACCTTGCCCTGAAGTTCCTCTTTTCATTTATCTTTTATTTTATTTTTAGTATATGGAATAAAACAAGCATTTCTCTAACATAGCAAAATAAAAAGATGATTGTACATGAAACTGCAAATCTACTATGCACAGCTTGCTATTCCTTTCAAATATGGAACAAAATTATAATGGAAATTTCTTTTTTTCCTTTTTTTCTTCCCTCTCTTCCCCCCCCCCCGAGATAACTACCATTACACACACACACACACACATACATACGCACACCTACACACATATGTAAAATAATTCTATACATGCTTCTATTAATCAATTCTTCATCTGAATGCAGATAGTGTCTTTCTTCATATGCTCTTTACAGTTATTTTGGGGTATTTATAGTACACAAAATAACTTATTCACTCAAAGTCATTCTTAAAACAATATTGCTGTTACTGTATATAACGTTTTCTTGGTTCTGTTCATTTCACTTTTCATTATTTTGTGTAAGTCTTTCCATGTTTTTCTAAAATCATTGGGTTCATCATTTCTTGTAGCACAGTAGTATTTCATCACAATCATATACCACAACTTGTTCAGCCATTTCCCAATTGTGATTTCACTTTATCATTGTGCCTCACTTTCAGAACAAAGCCAATTCCTGAATATGATAGAGAGGACATTGCCCTATGATGGGACTTCTCCCATCATCACCATGTTCTTTATTATGCAGCCCACTACTGATTTATACTACCTCACTGTTTACCTTCTTTTCTGCATTTACTTAAAAAATTCCTCCTGAGTCCATGCCCCACCCCACTTCCCAAGGTGCCAGTTGTCCCTAGGAGTTTCAATTCCCCTTCTCCCAAGGTAGGAAAAGTGGTCTTTTCAGGGACCAAATCTCCCATACCTCATTCAGCACAATGTTTCCATCTTCTTTCACAGAACAACTTTTTTCACCCAAAGGGGCATGTATCAGTATAACCTTCACACATCACCAAAGCAAGGCCTCCTTTTCTCTTCCTCCTTTTCAACATTTCCCCTTTCTCCTCACTCACTCTCCTGCAGAGTCTTCTCTTCTCCCTTCATTGGTAGCCCTCAATTTAATCCAGGAACAATAGACACTCTCTTCTGGAGCCCTGCTGTCCTCCCCTCTTTGGTGTACCCTCTCATTTTGTAATGTAGTCCCACAAAAATCACTGGTTCACTTGCAGGCATGGTATCATCAGTTTATGTCCATAATGCCCCAGGCCCTTCTCTTCACCCTTACCTCAACCCAACTACTGCCTTCACCTCTGCTTATGTACATTTAGAAAGAAAACTCTTACTTTTCTCTCTACTGACACTCTTGCTGCTGCTATCCTTGGCTGTTTCATTTATTCACCCCTCCTGCATTTCTGTTGTCTGAGGTATTTAACAAACAAATAATCTCTTCAGGTCTGTTTTTTTCCCCTAAAATTTTTTCAAATGCCTCTGTATTATTGAATGTCCATCTTTCTTCATTTATGATTACACTCAGATTTACAGGGTAGGTCACTCTAGGTTGCATCCTGATTTTCATTGCTCTTCAGAACACATTATTCCATTACTTCTCCTGGTCACTTGTAGAACTTGTTATTTCTGAATTGAATTTTTAAATTTAATTATTATGTGTCTTGGAGTTCACAGACTGTTTTATTTTTCCTGGAGGCTATCTATGAATTCATGCAATTGTTATTTCATTTTCTGAGTACAAAAGTTCATGGCAACAATCTTGTATTATTTCTTAAATTATGGTGTTTAAATTATTTGCCTTGCATTCTTCTGAGAGAGCCATCATCCTTAGATCATCTCTAAACTTCCTGTCTCTGAGATCAGTATGTTTCACTTACATAGTGAGCATATTTTCTTTTCAATGTTATTTTTTTTGCTTCTCTTTTTCTAGACTGTTCTTCACTTCTGTGTATTTGCGCTCTCAGTCTCTCTTTTGTTTCTTTGATGAGAATTACCATCAAAGATTCAAGCTTTTTTTCTATTCTTCCAATTATGTTAGCTGGATCACCATAATTTCTTCTCTGATAATCCTCATTTCTCTTTTGAACTCCTCAAGAATAGCATTTTGTGGTTTCATGTTCTCCTCAAACTCCAGAAAGCCTGATGTTTTTTGTTTTCCTTTGTTTTTCAGTATTTACTCAAAGATGCCTGAACTTGTTTACTAGTTCTGGAGGCCATATTTATTTCTGCTGTTAATGTTTTCCCTGTTGATTTATTTGCTTAAGTTCAAAGACTTTGAATTTTCTTCTTCTTGGGCTTTTTGATTATCCTTTATTATCCCCTATTGCTCATTTTCTGACTCCCTTCTCTCTGATGGTAGTTTCCTTAGAGACTAGATCTCAAAGCATCTCAGCCTCCTCCTACATTAAGCAATTCATGATTCACCAGTTTAGGTCTCTGCCCTATATGACTTTTGGGGAGACAGAATTGGCTCTAGAGGAATCCTGACCTTTTATCCTCAGGCTTGGTGGAGTGCTGAATGGCCACATCCCTCCCTCTTCCTGTTATTCTGTACCAGTGTCCTATTTTTCTTCCTCTGTTTCTCAGTTCTGTAGCACTGGTTTGACACTGGCAGCTTAGAGAGCTGCTGTGCTTGTGCAACAGGGTTGATTTCTGTAGTTCTGAGTTAAGTGGTAGGGTGGTATGTGAGGTTGAGCTCTATTTCAAGCCCAGACAAGTGTACTCTCCCTGTCCCTCTGTTTCTCTACTTTACTGCAGAAATCTTTTATAACTGAATGCTGCCACCATGTCTCTGGCTGTCTGTAGGGCCCCAGCAAGATTTTGCAGCTGGAGCCTGGATCTCCTCAACACTGGAAAGAGGGGTGGGGGACCAAGGAGAGGGATAGAATTATATTGCAAACCCATGTATTAGAATCTTAGGTTGACTGTGCAGCCTTGCTGCTAGTAGTGCAATGGGCTGTGTGGGAGGGGCTGTTTTGTGAGATAATGGTAGGTGTCAATTGTTGGGCTTCTTTTTAACCTCCTTTTGGATTCTGGGTGTCCTAGACTAGAGGTGTCAAATTCATTGTCTATGGACTATTTTCTGCAAAACTCTTGACTGAAGCCTAAACTAGTTTAAAATACAATTAGGAAATACTTAGCAAAATAAATAAAAATACAAAATAACATAGGTAATGCTAATTTGAGGTTTTCTAAGGCAATATGCAGCCCACAAGGATCTATTCCTATTCAAAGTTTGATACTGCTGTCTTAGACCATAGGGACAGATGAAATTTCTTTATATTTGGTACACAATTCCTGTTTTGAAAAGGTTCAAGAGATCATGGGAATGAGAAAATGTCTAGTCCTCTATATTATTAATCATTTGACCCAGAAGTCCATGACTAAAGTTAAGAAATCTTTCAACTCTAAATTATCACAGAAATTGTGTTTTAAACTTTAGCTCCACTATGTCAATAATATAGGCAAAAAAAACCTGGGAAAAAACTTCCAATGTATTTCCAAATATCTGAATCATTTCAACACTTTGATGAGATATTGATTTTTTGGAGGGGGGAAGGCAGGGCAATTGAGGTTAAGTGACTTGCCCAAGGTCAAACAGCTAGTAAGTGTGTCAAGTGTCTGAGGCCAGATTTGAACTCAGGTCCTCCTGACTCCAGGGCCAGGGCTCTACTCATTGCACCACCTAGCTGCCCCAAGATATTGATTTTTTTTAAACCTTTTAAACTCAATTTCATCATCATATATAAATAATTATGGAGAAAAACAAAGTATTCAATGTTTGATAGCTATTTGAGGGATTTTCTGAAAAATAGATTACTCTTTGACTGTGCTCATATAACAATGTCAAATCCACAACGATATTCATTTTGGGATCCTCAACTACCTTCACGATTGGCCATATAGTAGTTCTTCAGATCACTGATAAAATAATCTAATTTGGTGGTTAACAGAGGTCTAACAACTATTTCACAATTCATTTTATTTTCATTGCTTTAGACTTGCTTCATATTGCTCTCACTATTGCTCGACATTAATGAAAATTATGAATGGATGGACCACAAAGGCTGTGCTTTTATCCTTTCTCTCGGTCACCCTCATTTCAAGTGACTGGCAAAGTTATATTGTCAAGAAAAAAATCAATCTTCACATAAATTAATTTGTAGGAAGTTTTCTTCGGCTCTAGATTTTAAAAATTGATAGACTTTGATGCATCAATCCCATCCCAATAAGCCACATGTACTATAGTGTCTTTTGATTTAAAGTATTTGAAATTTATAATTTTATTATATTATATATTATTATATTATATTTATTATTTAAACAAGACCATCTAAAGTATCTATTGTTGTTGAAATGGAAGTAATTTTATAGGTTTCTCATGAGAAGGAAAAAAACTCAAAAACTTCTGAGGTAGTTCACAAGGTTATTTCTTTGACATCTCTAATGAAGTCAGGTAACTTTATTGTATATTTCTCCTACTAGACTAAAAGCTCCATAATCAATGGAACTTTTTCTTATCTAAACTTTGAAGCTTCCCCCCCATTCCAGGGGTCTGAATATAGCAGATACTAAATAAATGTTTATTGAGTGAAGGAAAAAGGTGAAAAGAGTATCAGAAATAAAGCCCCAAGTCCTCAGCATTGAGCAGATACCCAGCATTCCCTCAATTATGATGTCAATCACTTTACAGAGATCTTGTAAAAAAAAACCATAACAATAGCATAAGATGTACGGAGTGCTTTATAATACAGGGAGACACCTGTGCTTCTCTGAGATCCAGAATTAAATTTACAGCATTATCTTGGTGAAAAGGGGATATTATGTAAGTTAGTGCACTAGTACAATGAAAGAATGAAAGAGAAGATGAAATAAGGCAAAAAGATTTCATTATCATCTCTGTGCAGATCTTTTCATCCAGCCAGCCCTTGTCTCTCATTTGATCTGGCACCAACAACTTTCACCAAATACCCACCAATATTGGATGCTTCAAAGCGAATATCTCAAGACTCATATAACATATTATTTTTCCCTCCAAACCACTCTTCTTCTAGACTTCTCTATTTCTGTTAAAGGCAATGTCATCCTTACAATCATACACCCATATGCAATCCTATCACTATCCTTGACTTCTTACTCTCTCTGACCAGACAAATCTAACAGTTGCCACATTTTATTGATTATATCTGGAAAATATCTCTCAAATCCACCCCCTTCTCTTTACTCACACAATGACTGCCTGAATTCAGTCCATCATTGCCTTTCACCTGGATTATTGCAATAACCTCTTAATTGGTTTCCCTACATCCAGTCTCTCCCTGTCCAGTCTATTCCATACAGCTGCACCTTCCATGAAGTTAAACATAAATCTTGACAGGACACAAGAAAATCCTCCATTTGCTTCCTTCTAACTCAGGTTGTTTTCAACATAACTGGCAACTGAGAGTCAGTGGGCATGAATTGGCTTGCCCTCTTCTTGTACTTTCTCTCCCTTGGATTTTAGGACTAGAGTGTATCCAAGGCAGAGAGTTTTATTTTTCTCTTTCACTCCCTAGCCAGAAGCAGAAACTGGAAAGCTCCTAAGCTCCTGGAATCTCTGGAACTTACATGGAAAATCAATTTTCAAGAATTTTAATCTATGTCTTAAGGTCAGAAAAGGAAACAGAAAGATAGAAAGGAACTAGGTATGTGAGTTTCATTAATTCTCATCTCAGGCTACCTGGACAATTAAAGAGTTTGTCTTCTCCATCTTCTGTCAGTTGTACCCAAAAAGAGCAGCCCAACCTAAGTCTTCTAAGTGAAAATGAGAGACTTTCCCTTTCCTCATAATAGAATATGGAAGAATCAAAGATCTCATTTCCCTTGCACTTCTTATTAAGACACTGTCAAATTCCTGTGTTTCCCTGTAACTGGTGCCTTTCTAAAATAGCACCATCATGGGGTGTGCAGGAGAGAGGGAAAAGTGAGGTTAGATACCTTCAAAATCCATTCTTGATTGTTTTCGAAATCGTATTATCTCCAGCATGGATGTCTGTGCATATTTGGTCTTGTTGAACTATTCTTCTGACTTCCATATGTGATTTTTACTTCTTCATGTAATATTATAAGTGTAAGAGTACAAATGTGGTGGCTCCCCTATTAAGATGTGAGAAAATCTCTTATTTCATGTCTGTTTTCCTTTCAATTTCATCTATAAATTATATTGAATAAGATCAATTTTGTTCGATGTAAGCTTTCTGTAGTCTCATTTTCTCCTTCATTGTATCAATGTACCTTGTACTATTGTGCAAATATATTTGTATTTCAAAATAGTTCTGCCCTTGCCTGCCATGCTTTTCAAGAATTTGCTGGTTGAGCTGGTTTCTGGGCTCTTTCATTTCTTAACCTTCCCTAGGAAACAGTGATAATCAGTAAGTGTGTTCATTTTTATCTCTTTCTCCATGATCAATGTCAGTAGCTTCTTTAAATAGGTTATAGTTGAACTGGTGTAAGTGCCTCCAGTGCCTTATTCCCATCTGTATCCTTTCTTTCCAAATTGGCACTGATTTTTTTCCATGCTCTAACTAGGTGATAATACGACTACACACAGACAGTTAATCCTCAAATGACTGTGATATTATGAAGTAATCATTTTGTCTAGTACAGTTAATTTTATCTTTTTGTAATTTCTTTTTTGGTGTCCTATATGGCTAACTCCTTGTACTCTTCTTAAAGGAAAAATATAATATTTGAATTTGTGGAATTTCTGAGCAATTGACCAAATCTTTGATCATTTTAGTCCTTAATCACAAATGATACTTTCCATATGCAGTATGGCTCACTTCTATGCCCATCTTCACATTGAAGTCACCATGAATCAAGACATATACTACTTTTATTAGGAGGATTTTTTCAAAATATTATTAGAATTTCTTTACTTTAACAGATTTGATTGTACAAGCTTCAGATGACATTTTTGATTATTCTCATGAACACTACAAAGCAAGATATAAGCTCCTTGAGAGAAGGAATATATTGTTTTTATCTCTGTATCTCCAATTCTAGCACAGAGTCTGGCATGTAACAGGCACTTAATAAATTCTTGTGGAATTGAATTGAATTGAGTGTCCCATTGAGGGTATTTATTATGTTTGAGTACATGATAAAATGAAATCCATTTACATCTTCATTTGCCCTTTCAAATTGTCCAGTGAGCTGTTCATTCATTTAGCTGTTATTTCATTAATGTCACATGGTTTCTTTTAACTAAAAACAAAATACCAATTTTGAGTTGATTAAGTTTCTCTAATAACGTATCAGCTCCTTGGTTTTGGGACAAAGGTCTGATTTTTATTGTATCATTGTTTAAATTCATTATAATAATACCTTGCACTTATATAATACTTTAAGGTTTGCAAAGCAATTTACAAATATCATCTCATTTTATCTTTCCAACAATCCTGGGAGTTAGATACTATTATTACCCCTATTCTATGGATGGGGAAACTGAGGCACATACAAGTTAAGGGATTTGTCTAGGGTCACACAATTAGTGTCTGCTCCAGGATATAAACTCATGTCTTCTTGACTCCAGGTCCAGTGTGCTAACTACTGCCTCTCACTTACTCTTACTAACAAGCAATATTTATAGAAACTCGAAAAGCTGTGTGATTCATATCATTCTCTATCCCCTTTTCAGTGAGATTTCTAAGTAGAAAGTGGCCACAAAAAATAAATCCACTTTCTATTTTTATCTAACATCCAGAAAATTAATCACTTAGTGGCCAATTTGAAGGTGCTAGATATTTACTTTCTTAGCAAGATTGGTCCACTCACAGGAGAAAGTGTGTCATCAGGACATTTCCAACCTGATAAGACTTGTTAGGGATAGTGTTTCACTAGATAGCTTTTAAGAATCAATGGTCCTTCAAGCAGGATTACTTCTGAAAAACCTAGATAGACTTACATGAACTGACACAAAGTGAAGTGAGCAGAACCAGGAGATTGTTGTATAGTAACAGCAACATTGTATGATGAAGAACTGAATGACTTGGCTATTCTCAGCAACACAATGATCCAAGACAATTCCCAAAGACTCATGAGAAAAAATGGATCTACCTCCAGAGAAAGAACTGATGTTGTCTGAATACAGATTGAAGTATACCATCTGTCTCTCTGTCTGTCTGTCTGTCTGTCTGTCTCTCTCTCTCTCTGTGTCTGTCTGTCTCTGTGTGTGTGTGTGTGTCTCTCTCTCTCTCTCTGTCTCTCTTTCTCTCTCTCTTCCTTCCTTCCTTTCCTCCTTTCCTTCTTTCTTTTCAAGTCTTCTTGCTGAAAATGACTAATATGAAAATATTTTGCATAATTACACATGTATAACCTATATTAGATTGCCTACCATCTCAGGGAGGAGAGTTGGGGGGGAAGATAGAATTTGGAACTGAAAACTTTAAAAAAAAACAATAAATATTTAAAATTTCTTTTACATATAATTGGCATGAAAAATATTTTTAAAAAGACTTGATTGTCCTTGACTTTCATGTAAATATCAAAATTGTAGATCATCTAAAAGGTAATGTAAAGATGCTTTGGTGGTGCCTTCAATGTAAGTGACATAAAAAGACATCTGTGATTAGAAAATGATCTGTGAATAGGATCCAAATGGATATGAAGGACAAAAGTTGTGGGATTTAAAAATAGATACTAATGGAAGGAGATACTTCCAGTAACCAGAGCTAGAAAGGGAATTATTAACTAAAAATGAATAGATATAATCTTAGATAATAAAAAATTCAATTGCATAAAATTGAAAATCTTTTTCTTCTCAAAAAAGACTCTAGCTATTACTTACATTGGTCCTTTTGCACTGAGTATTTATTCAGTTACCATTTTCCTGGCATATGGGTATTTATTTGTTCTGGTGTGGGCACAGCAATAGGCTATATCATTAGAGATATACTTCCTGCTAGGACAAGGAAGGAAAAATGGTTTATACCAATGGCAAATCAGATAGGCTCAGAGCAGACTTTTTTCTGTCTTTCTGCATTTAGAAAAGCAGATTGCACCTTCACACTAATCCACAAGTTAGTTATCATCCTGGAGGAAGTGGCCAGAAGAGTTTGGTTAGGGAATGGACCCTCCTACCTAAGCTTACAGAAAGATACATGTCTTCTCCTAGCCCTTACTGACATTCTTTTGGTAATGGCACAAAGCACATTATTGAACAAAGGTGTAATCAAACAAAAAGGGAGGAAAAAATCCATAGGAAAAAGAGAGTTGTAAAAATGCCAGAATTTCTCAGAGGGAGAAAAGATTAGTTGAAAGTAAAATGAAACAAATCTAGTAGATAAAAGACCCTAGAACCCATAGAAAAAGAGCCTGGGACTTTCCTTCCTTTTGATTCTGTATTTCTGATATTAAATTTCTGAAGATGGACTAAGTTTAAAGTATTTATATGGCTAAAATACATGAAGAGAGTGAATTTAAGAGATGAACATAGGGAAAACAACCAGATGCATGAAACTTCATGATGTTCTAATATGTAGCTTAGAATGATCCTAAGGACTAGTTGTGAAGTGATTAGAATGATGTTTAGTATCCTAAAAGAAAGATTAGTTACCAGTACCATTTTCAATAATATGAGCTGTAAACTAGATTAGTTGGAGAGGTGCTCTCCATGAAGAATTTCATGCTTCAGCCTGGATCCCCTATACAATAGTTCCATGTGCTCCTGCAGGAAGTCACTGTTAAAGCCAAAAACATCATTCAAACCCTTGGCCAAGAGTTTATAGTTATGTAGTAGAAAAAGTACTAGATTTTAAATCAGAAGACACGAATCCACATTCTTACTTGGTATTTCTATCTGTATGACTACAAGTAAGTTACTTTACTTTTCTGAGCTTCTACATCCTCCTTCGCAGGCTGAGGACTATAATATAATTTGATTTCACAGGTATATTGTAGAAGGAAGGTATGTTGAATACTCAGCAGGTTTGTTGTGGATGGAATTTTTATTCATATACAGGCTGATAGATGATGGCTGACATAAATTTATAAAGAACTTTACATACATTAATTCATTTTATGTTCATAACAACCCCCTGAAGTAGGTGATATTATTGTCTTTTCTGAGATGAGAAAACTGAGGCTGAGAAAAGTTAAGTGGCGTGCTTAGTACTACAGATACACATCGTATCAGAGACAAGATTTAAATCCAAGTTTATCTAACTCCAAGTCCAACAGTCTATCCATCGTACAAGGTTAAAATAGAGGCCTCTGAGGTCCCTTTCACTTTAAAATTCTAATATTCTGTGAAAATTCAAAGGGTTGTAAAGACAGACACTAAGTAACTATTTATTTATCATCATCATTATTAATATTAGAGTAATATGGGATTGATGTTGACCATAGGGGCATTGACACAGAAGCCTTTGGAGAATTAAAGTAGCAAACCTTTGTTCGAAGTGTTTAACCAGAATTCCCCAAATTACTGTGGTCTTGTATCTGACCTTGAATTTTAATGCACTTCTGGGGAAAAGGAAGAGAATCCATCGCAGTCTGGTGATGGGAATGAAGGAAGAAAGTCATACTATGGGTGGCTGCGGGAGAGGTGATACAGAATAGCAACATTGAATTGTTAAGATCACTGGCCAAAGATGGGCCTGGATCTATGTTGCTGACCCCAGTGCAAGCAGGAGGAGCAGAATATGGGACCTGTTAGAAGCAGATTCTCTTTGCTACCCCTCAAAATCCCGCCAAACAAAAGACTCTTAACTTTCTTTTCCCCTCCCTTACCCTCAGCAGTAGGAGGCCAATTAGTAGTCACAGGAAAGGAATTTCGGTTTCTCTGTTTTTATTTCCATCACTCGTATTATCCAAAATGCTTACATAAATCTTAATAGCCTCTACACTGATTCTGGATTGGTTGTTTAATGCAACAGGTAAAATGATCAGTAAGAGTCCAGCCTTTGTAAACATACATGGCATGCTTGTCCTGACACAATCTGTTACGTGGACATTAGAATATGTATAAGTACTTTATTACTTCCCTCTGTACTTACCATATAGAAAGGAAAGGCTTTTCAGTTGGGCTTTGAGCCATAACTAAGTATGCATACAAAAGAACCCAAAAAACTCATCTTTATAGTCTTTCTTTCCTGCCTGTGTTTGAGTGAGGCAATATCAACTGTTGTAAGCCTCTGGGTAGGGAGAAAGAGAGAGTTGAAATTTCCTTTTTCAAAAAAAATGAGAGTTATATCTGTTCAGCCACAAACTATGCTAAGGGTACAACCAATGAGAGACAGAGAGACAGAGAGAGACAGAGAGAGACAGAGACAGAGACAGAGACAGAGAGACACAAAGAGACACAGAGAGAGACACAGAGACAGAGAGACAGAGACAGATAGAGACAGAGATAAAGAGAGAGAGAGAGAGAGAGAGAGAGAGAGAGAGAGAGAGAGAGAGAGAGCGCACTTATATTCTAAAAAAGTCCTGGAAAGAGGAGAGGGTAGTGGGGAATACAGGGATGGTTGAGAGATGGAAGGGAAGTAAGGTGAAAGCCTTAGTCTGAACAAGGCAAAAACCCATTTATCAGAACCCAGGGTGACCAGCATGTTAATTGTTGTTATTCAGTCATTTCCAACCATGACCCCTTTTGGGGTTTTCTTGGCAAAGATACTGGTATGGCTTGCTATTTCCTTCTCCAGCTCATCTTACAGATGAAGAAACTGAGGCAAACAGGGTTAAGTTATTTGTCCAGGGACACACAGCTAGTAATCTGTCTGAGGCGAGATTTGAACTCATGAAGATGAATTTTCCTGACTCCAGGCCCAGCATTCTATCCACTGTGCTACCTAGCTGCCCATGACATATTAATTAAATGAAATAAAATAAAAATGGCATACAGTAATTTTATGTGAAAAGATACATTAAAGCAAAATTATTTTGTTTCTTTTCCTTCTTGTACTGCAAATGATCTGGACAAGTATTACCAAAATGATATAGAAATATGTATTTGAGGTAGTAAGATACTGTTCTTTTCCTGTTTTCACAAACAAACTCATTTCCAACTAGCTGTTCCCATGGCTTCTGTGCTATGTCCAACTTCTTTTAAAAAGAAACTGCAAGAAACCAATGTGTGAATTCAAAACAACTTATATCCATAGAATAATCCATCATTGAGACATACTGAGATAGTGTGGAGGTGTGAGGTGGAGTAAGGGAGAGGAGTAAGAGAAAGCTCCTTCAGTACTGCCAAGAGAATTTGACGAAAAAGTTAGGAGGATCCAAACAAGTCACACAGAAGAGTTGTATAACTATAAATATTCCAAAGGCAAATTGCTGTCTTTCAAAGGACTATAGGTCTGAATTTACGAGAAAGTCTAACTGATTTATACCCTTATTTTGGAACTTCCCAAAAAGTCTAGAATGCCCTGGAGCCCAAAGATCAACGTTCCTTCATATCATTTCAAATGAATGATGCATAACAGCAAATTATACTTTACTGGTGAGGAATACCCACATAAAAAATAAAATTTTGGGATATGTTTGTGTGTGGAGAGTATAAGTACCAGGGAGGTGGTGGAGAGGAAGGTTGTTAAATTAAATCTATTATTCTTGATTAATGAGAGTCTAGTAAAAACTTCTCTTCCTTCCTTCTTTAAAATCATCTATCTATGAGAATATGCACTAGGAAAGGAGAAGGAGGTGAAACTCTAATTAACTCTCTTGTTAGCAACTCACATAAAAGATTTGTAGCTTGGAGCCAGTTGAAATCATTCACTAAAATTAAGTTTATGGACTATCTACATATTAAATTTATCATACACTCTCTTAGTCCCCTGAATGGTATGGGCTAATCAGAAGTCAACTATTTTGACTGTTCCTGGTATATATTCCCACTTTTATCTCTGAGCTCTCTTACCTTGGGGCTTCTAGGAGTTATGGTATTTGTAAGCTATATTTAAGACTTATTCTATTCTTTAAATAACCTACTTAGAATTGGGATTGGTATGTATTGTGAACATATTGGTTTCCTTACATAAAGGATTAAGCTTGAAGTACACAATGGATTATAAAGAATTCTAAATTCCAGTTCTTCTGGTTTTCATTACTATAAATATACTATTTCATTAAGCTCATTTGGAAAGTTCGTTGAATTTCCTTTGACATCTTATCTCTGAATTGGAATAGCTAGAATATAAAATAATGAACTATTCCCTTAGGTTTCTCTAGTTCCATGACTATGTCAACAGTCAACAATGTAATCTACAAATCAGACTATTCTAAACTATAGAATTCCTTTGGCAGGAAAGCTTGGTGATTGAACTACTAAGTATTAGTTTTCTATTTCAGTCAGCAAATCAATAGAATTCTTCAGTGAATTATGACAATATTTATTCACTTCAGAAAAGAATAAAAGTTGGAAGTGAGGACTGAGGAAATAATTATTTTAGTAGGATGATGGCATGGTAGAGCAGATAGAGGGCTAACCCTGGAGTTAGTTAGAACTAGATCTTGGTTCAACTCTCATTTCTGTTACATGCTACCTTTGTGATAACAGGCAAATTAACCTCCTAGTGGTCCAAAGAATTTTCTGCAATAATGAGTTGCCTCACTGATAGGAGTTCCCTACAGTAATGAAAGTTCCATACACACACACACATACACACATACACACACACAAACACGCATGCACTCACGCACGCACATGCACACACACGCACTTGGACAATAACAACAAATATTATGAGAAAGGATTTCAGTATATCAGTTTTGATTGCTTTGTACCTCAATAAAAAAAATTGATGAATGAATAAGAAAATACCCTATCAAACATTTCTAGGGTCTTTCCTGGGATGCATAGTCAATGTCATTCCCTCTAAAGATAATGAAAGTTATACACTTCTTAGACCTAAGTTGGTTCTAGCCACCCCTCTTGCTGAGCCTCTGCCTTGTAAAGAACTCCCATTCCTTTGATGGATGATTCACACGCTGAAGCAGAACAGGCTCATGAAGTTCATCCAGATGAACTGAATTCTACTGTTTCAGAACATTACTTTCATGAATTCATGTGAATATAATTATTCAAAACCTAGCTTCCATTAAACTAGGTCTCATTTATTGATTTATGATTTTCCCCTTTTTGTAAAAGTTAATTGGAAAGAAATACATGTTATCATATTTTTATTTGTTTTCAAATAACTAGAGGAAGAAAACAGAGCTAAAGGGCAGTACTTTAAAGTTTATTTCTAAGGTTTTATAAGTACAAGGGGTATTAAGCTGAAAATGACCAATCTGTAAGTGTTCTTTAGCTGCATTGATTAGAAAATGAAGCTTTTTCTTTCATATTTTATGAAAAAAAATCCCTTCATTTAATTTATTGTTATTCACTCTGGTCATGTCCAACTCTTCATGACTCCGTCTTGAAGTTTTCTTGGCAAAGAAACTGGAGTGCCATTTCTTTCTCTAGTTCATTTTTACAGATGAAGAAACTGAGGCAAACAGGGTTAAGTGACTTACCCAGGGTCACATAGCTAGTAAGTGTCTGAGGCCAGATTTGAACTCAGGAAGATGATTCTCTCTTATTCCAAGTCCAATGCTCTATCCAATGTGCCATCTACCTGGCCCCTTCATGCATTCCTTCCTAGCATGACACAATTTTCTTATTTAGGCTCTCTTCTTCAATACTTCCATTTCATAATTACAGTAACTTAGGTACCAGAAAGCAATAAATTTTGTGGAATCAACAGAATCATGGCTTTCAGAATAAAGAAAAAGAAAAAATGAAAATGTAATTAACTTCAAAATGATAAATTTCATAGATATACAGGACCTTAGATGGAAGTGGTTTTATCATCTGCTCCAATCTCTGAATGTTATGGATGAGGAAATGGCCCAGGGAGAGACCTCCATGCCCAAAGAGTGATTTGCCCAAAATAACACAAGTGGAATCAGAGCCAGTATTCAATCTAGATTGTCCAACTCTAATTTCAGTTCTCTACATCACACTGCTTTCCAAATATTTGTCATCTTTATTTTAACTTCCTATAGGCTTATAAATAACTGCAAAAAAAAGAAAACAAAACCCCAAATAACCAAAAAAGAACTACTCCTTTACTCTTCAGTCCTTTCAAGCTAACATCCTGTCTGTCCCTCCTTTTCACTCTCAAACTTCTAGAAAGAGTATTTGTTGCCTTTTCTACTGCCCCCTCTATTTTATTGAGAGAACTCTCTTTAAGGTCGTTAATGACCTTAATCACTAAATCCAATGACTTCCTTTCCATCTTCATACCGCTTTGCACTCTTTTAACCTTTGAGATTGCAAACCACACATTTATTCTTTACTTCCCTTGCTGTCTCTTGCCTTTCATTGCCTTACATTACCGTGGTCCTAAGTCTCTAAACCCTCCTCTCATTTGCTGGCTGTATATCTTCTGACCTTTAAGTATTGATATCTCTCTTACCCTTCTTCTCTTTCCTCTCTGGACTCTTTCCCTTAGCAATTTCATCTTTAATTGCATTTCTATGCAAGTGATTCTGAAAAAAAAACTACATTTTAGGCTCTGGGTTTAAATTCCAGTTTCTTTGCAAGTATCATCTATAAATTGAAATAGTTGGACTAGATGATCTCTAGGGTCCCTTCCAGATCTAAATTTTATGCCCAAATATTTTAAAGATCATTGGATCCACAACAAGACAGGATTAGTTCCACAAAAGAGCAAAGGAAAGTGAAGTTCAAAACAAACAAAAAGAAATGACAAGAAATGACTAATCCTATAAAGCAACCTAATTATTATTCAGAAAGGAAGCAAAAACTTGAGGGCTTATTACTGATTCCTCTATAGCGTAAGTTCTTGAAGTTAAAAAACATCAAGAAGACCAGTATAAAAACAGTGGATGGCCATTGCTATGTGGAAAAAGAAAATTTTTCAAGAGTAAAACAATAAAAATACTGAAATAACAAAGATTGGAAAAGCTCATTTTAACTCATGAAGCTGACTTTTATATTAAAGACTATTCTAAAAATGTTTATGTCTAGTCTAGGTGAGGTTATAATATTTGGGTATAATAATTAGATTGTAAAAGCATTCACCTAAAGGAGCATTTTGAAGATTTTTTACTTCCAGCCTACCTGTCTCATCTCATAATTCTTGTCCAATTAATAATTAACTGTAGTATTCATATATTGAGAAGTAAAAATGTTCTGAAACTATAGAAAATCCTAAATGTAGATGGATCGCAATTTTGTACCATGTGATATGTCACTAAAGGCAAAGAAATTTATCTAAGAGATGGAAATAAAAATCCTTCAGTGGGCTGAGAACTCACCTGATTTGAACCTCATTGAAAACCTATGCAATAATACACCTTTTACTCAGCATTTCATGGTATCTTTACAAAGATTGACCATATGTTAGTACATAAAAATTTTATATTTAAAAGCAGAAATATGAAGAGTATCCTTTTCAGATATAATGCAATTAAATTATATATAATAAGGGAACAAGGAAATGTAGATTAAAAACTAATTGGAGATTAAACAACCTAATTTTAAAGAATAAGTGGGTTAAAGAACAAATCATAGAAACAATCAATAATTTCATTAAAGGGAATAACAATAATGAGACAACATATCAAAACCTATGAATACAGAAAAAGCAGTGATTAGAGGAAAATTTATATTTAAAAATGCTTATATCAATAAAAAAGAGAAAGAACACACTAATGAACTGGGTACGCTACTTAAAAACTAGAAAAAGAACAAATTACAAATCCCCAATTAAACACTAAACTGGAAATCCTAAAAATTAAAGGTGAGATTAATAAAATTGAGAGTAATAAAACCATTGAATTAATAAATAAAACTAGGAGTTGGTTCTATGAAAAATAAATAAAATAGATAAACATTTGGTTGATTTGATTTTTTAAAAAAAAGAGAGAAGGAAACCAAATTACTAGTATCAAAAATGAAAAGTGTGAATATACCATTAATGAAGATGAAACTAAAGCAATTATAAGGAGTTATTTTGTCCGATTATATGCCAATACATTTAACAATTTAAAATGAAATGGAAGAATATTTACAAAAATATAAATTGGCTACATTAGCAGAAGATGAAATAGAATATCTAAATAGACCTATTATAGAAAAAGAAATTGAACAGGCCATAAGTGTGCTTCCTAAGAGAAAAACACCAGGACTAGATGGATTTACAAGTGAATTATGTCAAACATTTAAACATCAACTAATTCTAATATTAAATAAATTATTGGGAATAATAGGTAAAGAGGGGATAATATAAATTTTCTTTTATGAAACAAATATAATACTAATACCTAAACCAGGAAGAGTAAAAACAGAAAAAGAAAATGATAGACCAACTTCATTAATGAATATGGATGCAAAGATCTAAATAAAATACTAGCTAAAAGATTACAACAATATATTACAAAGATGATACACTATGATAAATAGCATTTATCTAGCATCATTAGCAAGCATTTTTGTAATGGGGATAAAGTAGAAGCCTTTCCAGTAAGATCAGGTGTGAAACAAAGATGCCCACTCTCACTAATATTATTCAATATTGCATTGGAAATGCTAGTAATAGCAATAAGAGAAGAAAAATATATAAAAGCAATCAGAATAGGGAACAAGGTAATAAAACTATGTCTTTTTGCAGATGATATGATGATATACTTGGGAAATCCCAAAGACACTACCAAAAAGTTAGTTGAAACAATTAATAATTTTAGCAAAGTAGCAGGCTATAAATCAAATCCATTTAAATCATCAGCATTCCTATATGTCATAAACAAAACTCTGCAAGAAGAGATAGTAAAAAAATACCCCATTTAAAATAACTGTAGACAGTATAAAATACTTGTGAGTACACCTGCCACAACAAACCCAAGAGCTATATAAACATAATTATTTTTAAAAAAGTTTTTAGAAAAACAAAATCAGATTTAATAATTGGAGAAATATTAATGTTGATGGGTAGGCATGACCAATATACTAAGGAAGACAATTTTACCCAAACTAATTTATATAGTGAATGCTATTCCAATTAAATTAACAAAAAAAAATTTTACTGAATTTGAAAAAAATAACAAAATTCATTTGGAAAAACAAAAAGTCAAGAATATCGAGGGAAATAAAGAAAAAAATGTAAAAGAAGGAGGTTTAGCAGTACCAGATCTTAAACTATATTATCAGGAAACAATTATCGAAACTATATAGCTGAGATACTAGCATGTACTGGCTAATAACTGAAAGATAAATCAATGGAATAGAGTAGACATACAATTTATAGCAGCGATTAAACATAATAACTTTGTATTTGACAAGTGTAAAGACAAGATTCTGGGACAAGAATTCAATCTTTGGTAAAAATTGTTGGGAAAATTGGAAAGCAGCATGGCAGAAACTGGGCATAAACCAATATCTCACACCATTTACCAAGATAACGTCAAAAATGGATACATGACCTAGATAAAAAGAGATTTTACAAGAAAATTTGAAGAAAACGGAACATATTACTTATCAGACTTATGAACTGGCAAACAATTTATGAATAACCAAGAGATAGAGAGCAACATTAGGTGTAAAATGGATAATTTCAATTACATTAAAAGGCTTTTGTACAAATAAAATAAATGTGGCCAAGATCAGAGGGAAAGCAGAAAATTGGGGAAAAATTTTTTATAGACAGTTTATCAAATAAAGATATCAGATATAAAATATGTGAAGAACATTGTCAAATCTCTAAGTATAGGAGCCATTCCCCAATTGATAGTCAAAGGATATGAACAGGCAGTTTTCCAATGAAGAAATCAAAACAATTTATAGTCACATGAAAAAATATTCTAAACCTTTATTGACTAGAGAAATGCAAATTAAAACAATCACTTTACACCTAAAATGATAGAAGGGGAAAGTGACAAATGTTAGAGGAGATATGGAAATATTGGGATGCAAATTCATTGTTGGTGAAATTGTGAACTGATCCAACCATTTTAGAGAGCAATCTGGAATTATGCCCGAATAGTTATTAAACTGCCTATAACTTTTTGACCCAGCAATACCTCTACTTGATCTATTTCCAAAGATGATTAGGTGAAAGGAAAAAGAACTTATATGTTCTAAAATGTTTATAGCAGCTTTCTTTGTGGTGGCAAAGACCTGGAAATTGCATGGATGCCCATCAATTGGGGAATAGCTGAACAAGTAGTGGTATATGATTGTGACAGAATATTACTGTGCTATAAGAAATTATGGGCTCAATGATTTTAGAAAAATATTGAAAGACTTGCATGAAATAATGAAGAGTGAAATGAGAAGAACCAAGAGGACATTGTATACAGCAACAGTAATATTGTTTTAAGAATGACTTTGAGTGAATAAGTTATTTTGACTATTATGAATACCTAAATTAACTATAAAGGACATATGAAGAAGGATGCTATATGCATGCAGAAAAAGAATTGATAAATAGAAATATGTATAGAATTATTTTACATATATGTACCTATTTGTGTCTAATGGTAGCTATCTCTAGGGCACAAGGGGAGGGGGAGGGCAGGAAAAAAGAAATTTACATGATAATTTTGTTGTATATGAGAAAGGAATAGCAAGTTGTACATAGTAGGTTTGCATTTTCATGTGAAATCATCTTTTTATTGTACTATGATATGGAAATACTCGTTTTATTCCATAAATTAAAAGAGAGAAAAAGAAAGAAACCTTATGCAATATAATCAAAGTTAGACTGGAATAATTGTTGAATACTATTAATGGATATCAAAGGTACACTTAATATCTGACGTGATAAAAGTGTGGTTTCATAATGAAAAATTAAGAAATATGTCAAAATCTTATGAACACAATACCAAATATGTAAAAGACTACCCCCCAAAATGGAGTGCAGATTATATATTAAATTTTTTAATATTCAAAAATGTTGTTAGGTTTTATCATTTAGGAATATGGCATGGACCTGTGTTTTCACTAGTAGAGGGAACCACTAAATAAGGAATGTCCCCCTATCAATTCAGGTTAGCATATTCTTTGAAATTTATAATCTTAATGAGATTCCTAAAGAATGAGGTTAAGAAACTTGCCCAGGGTCACAGAGCCAGTACATTTTAGACATAAGTGTCTTCCTGGATCTGAGGCTTTTGTTGTGCTGTAAGTCAATATATTAAATTATTTTAGTTTGTCCTGGGTAATTTGGATACCACTGTACCTTTCCACTATATTACTTTCTATTTTCATATTCTCATCTTTCCCTCATTCATCTCTGTTCCTTTTCTCATGCCATTACCCATCCCAAGATCTCCATCTTTTAAAATGTATTACCCCTCCATAATCTCCATGTACCTTCCTTCATGATTGGTAGGGTCATTGTCTTTCGTTCTCAAAGAGGTCCAAAATGACATCACTATGTTGGGGTCAAGGTATAGTGTGTCTAACTATAGCTGACCAGACCAATATTAGCTTAGAAGGCTCTACCACAAGATGGGCACAAATAGTCCACATGGACATTTGGAGTAGAGGTAGCTCTAAATTTGTGCATCTCATATTTCCTTTGAGCTATTGCACAGTGCCTTCTTTGATGTGGGCACACCATGCTGGGTGTCCCCATGCCAGTGTCTCCCATGTCTCACAATTGATTCCAAAGTTCTTTGAGAAACCTCAAGAGAGTCCTTGTATTACTTCTGACCTCCATGTGAGTGCTTGTCTTGTATGTGGGTTCTCCATAAAATAGTGTTTTGGGCATATGTACATTTGGCATTTAGACAATGTGGCTAGTCCATCAGAGTTGCACAGTGTGCAGTAGGCTTTGAATGCTTGGCAATTCAGCTCATGAAAGGATCTCAGTGTCTGGTGCCTTATCCTGACAGGAGACCTTCAGAGTCTTCCTAAGACAATTTAAATGGAAACAATTCAGTTCCCTGGCATGGCTGGTAGACCATCCATGTTTCATAGGCCTACAACAATGAGGTCAGCACCATGGTTCTATAGACCTTCTGTTTGGTAGTCAGTCTAATGCCTCTTCTCTCTCACACTTTCGTTTGGAGCCTCCCAAACACTGGGATAGCTCTAACAATGTGTGTATCAACCTCATCATACACATGTACATGCTGCCAAGGTAAGTGAACTTATCCACAGCATTCAAAATTTTTCCATTTGCTGTAATTGATGGTTTTACATATAGGTGGCATGGTGTTGTGTGGTAGAGAACCTTGGTTTTCTTAGAGTTAATTGTCAGGTCAAAATTGGCTTCCTTCAAGGCTCATCTCAGTTGCCATCTCCTTTTTACATATAGCAGTACCTCCTCTTCCAGAGTTTCGAGACTCTGAAACATATCATAATTTAGAGGCCATAGTTTTCCCTACCCTCTCAGTGGGAGCAATATCATGAGTTCCCAACCCTATTTAAGACTTAATTGGTTTGAGAACTAATGGTTCAGGTTGTTGATATGGCATAAGGACAAAAAATAGAGGACAATAAAAACTCTATCTGTTCTTTTGGACTTGCCTAATAGCTCACTCTGAGCAACACAGGGCTAATTAGGTAAGTTGTGCTCAAATAAATTAGTGCTACATCCTTATCGACCAACTCTTTCCCAGCTCTGAACATCCTTTCCCTTAATACAGCTAGGTGTCACAGTGGGTAGAACACTAGGCCTGGAGTCAAGAACTGCATTCAAATCTAGCCTCAGACACTTAATAGCTGAGTTTAAATCCAGCCTCGGACACTTACTAGCTTACTAGACACTTACTAGACACTGAACCCTCTTTGCCTCAGTTTCTTCACCTGTAAAATAAGCTGGAGAAGGAATTGGCAAACTACTCCAGTAACTTTGCCCAAAAAAACCAAACCCAAATTGGGTCGCAAAGAGTCAGATGTGATTGAACAAAAAAAATTTTTTTGGTTCATTTTAAGATCTATGAGTGTCTCATCATTTTTCCAATTTCAAACCTGAGATGTCGGACTGACTAGGGCAGTTCTGGACTATGACATTTGCATAGCTGTTGAGGATTGCTTCCTAATGACCCTATTGAAGTGAAGAGAGAATGTCTAGAGGATGGTGATACTCATGTGACTCACTGCTTATGATAGTGCTTGTGGTGGTAGGGGACAAACACCATAAGACATTCCCCATTGCCCCAGAGCATTAGTCAGGGAAGGATTAGAGAGTCAACTTTTTATAGGCATTCAGTAACTGTGCTCTGTATCTTTGAGAATCATGCTCTGAAGATGATAAAGTCATTGACTGAATTTGTGTAATTCTTAGTTTGGAAATGATAGTGATTTCTAATCCCAGCATCAGCAGTCTTCTTTTCTCTCCTCTTCTCCCACCCCCATCTGTTACCTAATTGTACCTTTAGGGATTGTATAAGAAACAATATTTTATGAAATTTTCTAGAACAAAGCTATGCATCTCTTATGGAAATGTTCCTTCCTTTCATCTTATGTTTTCATAAAATTCTGTACTATATAACAATTATAGAATTTTTGTTCATTTGTAAGTGTCATATCTCCCATTATACTATGAGCTCCATGTGGATGGGGACAGTGTCTTAATTACCTTCCAATTCCTCCCCAATACCTAGGAGAGGGCCCTGCACATAGTAAATGTTTATCAAATGGCGAAAGGGCAAATGAATAAGTTAATGACCAAACCAGAATTGAAATCAAACATGACTCTATTTGACATTATAAATTAACTTTATGCCAAATAAAATAATATTTAGAAAGCTCTTTGCAAAACTTAAAGCTCTAAATTGGGGACGGGGAACCTGTGGCCTCGAAGGCTACATGTGAACCTTTGAGTCTTCAAGTGCGGCCCTTTGATTGAATCCAAACTTCACAGAACAAATTGATTTGTGCACAGGTGGACAGAAGTTCCCCACTCCTGCTCTAAGTAATATTACTTATCATTATTGTTATTTTGCTCTTTTCATCTTGTTTAATGGTATTCAGATAAAAATGGTACTGGAATAAGTACACTAAATTGCTTTTTTATATTTGAATAAAAGTATGAAGTTGTTAGCTTATCTTTTGTAGGGTCACTGAAAGCATCCATGATAGTAGGCAGGGCAATGGGGATAATTTATTCTTCTTCCTATTCCCACATGATTTTAGATATATTTTGCTAGCTCTCTATATTTTGAAACATTTTCATCTCCTGTAACTTGAAGTTTATGAATATTTGATGTGGTGACATCCATCTAAAATATTGTTCTTAAGTTTCTATGGGTCAAATATTCCGTCTTGGTGATTATGGGAAACATTTTGGTCTGTCTTAATATTCTGGTAGACTTATCCAAAATTATACAGTATGGTTCAAAGATTGGATTTGACAGGATAGTTTTGGGTTTATTTTTATACGATAATGTGAAGATTTGTCATCTGTAACTCCGTGAAAGAAGATAAGCTTCTGAAATAATGTCATATCTTGCTAGATATTTGATAGGTGCTAAAATTTTCTAGTTCAAAGTGATAAGTTATACAGTTTCTACAATTCTTACAAGTTCTGTATTCATCATTAAATTCAGATACCTTTAAAAATAGCACTTCTGTAAAGTTTAGTAAATCAGGTCATTACCTGATCCTGAATTGCTACAACATGTTTCTCTGTTTCCATAAATAAATCCACTTGATTCAGCCATGTATTTTAAGCTTCTTTGTCAAAATATTATTGACTGCATTCTTATAGTTGTTACATTGGAAAGCCTTTTAATTACATTTTGGATCTTGGTAATTTTTAGCCTCTAAGCAGAAGTAACCACTTTTGTTTACATTCAAAAAACACAATGTCATGCCACTGTTATCAACCTTTATTATAGTTTGGTAGACAACTTCATGGTCTTGATTCATATTTCATTTGGAATTAGTGAGCTGAAAGAGAGAAAAATTCTGCTCTATGAACATCTGCTCACCTGAAACAACTACTGATAACAAAAAAAATTAAATCCAGTTAAATGCAACATTGCTTCAACATAAAACAAGGTGATTTTGTTGCAAACTCTAACAACATTTGACCAAGGCAAAGAAGAGCCTCAGTTCCAGAAAAATGAAGCTATGGAAAATTTCAGATAAGAAGGAAAGGTTAAATATATGTTAACAAATCAAAATTAAGATAAGTAATGTTTGATTGAATAACCGAAGCAATACAAAGTTAATCAGTGCCTCTGAAAAGAAAAATATTTTGCTTTGTCCCTACCTGAAAAATAATGACAATTCTTATTCATTTTCTCCTTAGAGTGTAAATTTATTAATATCTAATAGTTTAATGAGTGGTTTTATTTACTTGGAAAAGTAAAGTAAGTTTTTGGCCTATTATTATATGGTTTGGTAATAGCTATCAATCCTCTTCCTCCTTTTAATGAGAAAGTGTCCATTTTTTTATAGATACCTTGGCATGATGGGTCCTCTGTTTCACTAATTTTTGTCTCAATATTTTCCAAATCTGCTAATAGTCCATTTTACAGTACAAAAAATATATATTAATAAAAACACTGCATCAATGCAAATTGTTTTGAACATGTTCTTCACATTGAGCATTGATTTCAGGATGCTAGTAAATCTTTTAACACATACAGCCATAGCTTTGCCTTGATTGCTTTATGCTCAAAACGTTTTACCTGGTGGTAACCAAGGTATTTGTAAGTCTTGCCTTCATCTGTTCAATCAATTTGGTTTATGGATTAAAGCATGCATTCTTCAGTAGGTATTTTTCTTTGTAATCAATTAAGTATTCTATACTTCTCCAATCTGGGTAATACGATCAACAATGATTTGTTACTTTCCAAAATAATTCAATCACCCAACCCACTCAAAAAAGGCATCAGATTAATTGAAGTCAAATAAATTGTAGAATGCCAAGATAAAATTCTTATACGTCAACACTTGAGAATTCTAATATTAAGAGTACTTGTTCAGTGTTCCTTTTCCATCAATCCCCTCATGCTCACTGTGAGAACAAAAACTTGAGGCTTGTGAAGGGTCCCATCTAAAGACAGCCTATACTGTAATGACTCTCCCCAAACATTCCTACACTAACCCTTTCACCCTAGTCTCAAAAGAAGAAATCAACAGGCATTTAGCCAGCCAATGGAGTTGGAATCATGTAAGCTGAAAGTTTACTGCTTTTTCATGGGGCCCAGTCATTGGTAGGGAACTCAGTATACTGAAATGACTTCCATAGCACCCCTTTCTCCTTTCCCAACCCTGAAGGATGGAACAAACATTGATTCTGTGCTGTTAGAATTGAAAGGGTGGAATAAAAGGTAGGGTGCTAGCAGGAGTGACTTTACTGGACCTGACTTGCAATTGTCAAATTTAACAATTTCAGTGACAAACAATAAATTTTATAGATGGTTAGTTGAAAAACCTTTAAATATA
The DNA here is from genome assembly GCF_011100635.1 of Trichosurus vulpecula. Taxonomy (NCBI): domain Eukaryota; kingdom Metazoa; phylum Chordata; class Mammalia; order Diprotodontia; family Phalangeridae; genus Trichosurus; species Trichosurus vulpecula. The sequence continues at coordinate 372,197,915 of NC_050574.1, read as the reverse complement.
AACAAAAACAAACTCAAATAATATGAAATCCTACAGCCAGGAGAAATTCCAGAAGGGAATGTAAAAATATGTACTAAAAAGTAAGATTTGCAGTTACAGCAAAAAATTAAAACTTAAGTCTAAGCATCAATTAGAAAAGATGGGCATTGAACAAAATAGAGGTATTTTATGCATTCTTGCAAGTTAAAAAAAACCATTAATGGCATGAGGAGAATATCCAACCTTTAGAAAAGGTACTGCAGTAGATAGAGCTCTAAAGCCTCGAATCAGGAAGATCTGGATTCAAATCCAGCCTCAGACACTTAGTAGTCATGTGACCCTAGACAAGTCACTTAACCTCTGTTTGAGTTTCCTCATCTGTAAAATGGGGACAATAATAGCATCTACCCTTAGGCTTCTTGAGGGGATCAAATGAGATAATATTTGTAAAAGGCTTAGCATAGTGCCTGACATTGTAGGTGGTATGTAAATATTAGCTATTAACAATAAATTACAACTATGAAGGAAATAATGTTATGAAATAAATTATTTCATGTTTTGAGGTAAATTTTTTTTAAAAGAAAAGGATTGCCCTATGGGACTAAAAAAAGAGAAACATAAAAAGTGGAATCATTATATAAAGAAAAGATGCAAAGGAATAAAAATTTAAGCAGAATTTAAAGAAATAGGAGAAATGAAGTTAGAAAAGGAGAAATAAAGTGCCGTGGACAAACTACTCTGAATTCTCTGTAAGCAAATCAAAAATACTAATGGACAGATCTGAACAATGGGAAACTGAATACATAGAGGGGAAGTTAGGGAGAGAGGGGAGTAGATGTGAAATACTGAGTCTGGAGGACTACGAGTAGAGGTCTCATCTAGTACTATGTATAGGATAATTTTTGACATCATGGTAAGTTTAGTCTAGGGAGAACTTTTGCTTTGAAAGATCAGTTTCGGGGACTTCCGGGGGTGGAGCCAAGATGGCGGCTGGAGAGCAGGAACTTGCGTGAGCTCCCCACCACGTCCCTCCAAAAACCTGTAAAAAATGGCTCTGAACAAATTCTAGAGCTGCAGAACCCACAAAACAGCAGAGGGAAGCAGGGATCCAGCCCAGGACAGCCTGGATGGTCGCTGGATGAGGTCTACCACACACACAGAGTGGAGGGGAGCAGAGCTCAGCGTGGGAGGCAGCAGGACCAACCAGACCAGGAGCCAGGCAGAACAGGCCCTAGCACCCTGAATCAGTGAACTGTGGAAGTTACCAGCCTTCTCAACCCACAAACACCAAAGACAACAGAGAAGGTTAGTGGGAAAAGCTGCAGGGGACAGAGTTCGGGGTTTGGTCACCACCCCAGGGGCAGCAGGGGAGATGCAGCTACAGAACTACAGCTGCAGTTACTTCCGGCCCCAGGCCCACATGGTAGGAGGAATTAAGTGGCAGATCACAGCAGGAGTGCAGAGCCTGCTGAAGATTTGCTTCAGGTCCAGGTTGGTGGTTCTCGAGGAAGGAGGAGTGCTGGGGTGGCAGAGCTGGCTATATAGAAATAGCTCTGAAATCAACAGCACATCCCCTCAAGCTTGGAACAAAGTACTCTTTGCTCTACAAGCAGTCATACCCTGATGAAAAACTCAAGGGTCAAGTAAGTTGGCTGGGAACATGGCCAGGCAGCGAAAACACACCCAGATTCAGTCTCAGACTTTGGAATCTTTCTTTGCTGACAAAGAAGACCAAAACATACGGCCTAAAGAAATCAACAAAGTCCAAGAGCCTACACCAAAAGCCTCCAAGAAAAACATGAACTGGTCTCAGGCCATGGAAGAGCTCAAAAAGGATTTGGAAAAGCAAGTTAGAGAAGTAGAGGAAAAAACTGGGAAGAGAAATGAGAAGGATGCCAGAAAACCATGAAAAACAAGTCAATGACTTGCTAAAGGAGACCCAAAAAAATACTGAAAAAAATATTGAAGAAAACAACACTTTAAGAAATAGATTAACTCAAATGTCAAAAGAGCTCCAAAAAGCCAATGAGAAGAATGCCTTGAAAGGCAGAATTAGCCAAATAGAAAAGGCGGTCCAAAAGACCACTGAAGAAAATACTACCTTAAAAATTAGATTGGAGCAAGTGGAAGCTAGTGACTTGATGAGAAATCAAGATATTATAAAACAGAACCAAAGGAATGAAAAAATGGAAGACAGTGTCAAATATCTCATTGGAAAAACCACTGACCTAGAAAATAGATCCAGGAGAGATAATTTAAAAATTCTTGGACTACCTGAAAGCCATGATCAAAAAAAGAGCCTAGATATCATCTTTCAAGAAATTATCAAGGAGAATTGCCCTGATATTCTAGAGCCAGAGGGTAAAATAGAAATTGAAAGAATCCACAGATCACCTCCTCAAATAGATCCCAAAAAGAAAATTCCTAGGAACATTGTCACAAAATTCCAGAGCAACCAGGTCAAGGAGAAAATACTGCAAGCAGCCAGAAAGAAACAATTTGAATATTGTGGAAAAACAAGCAGGATAATACAGGATCTGGCAGCTTCCACATTAAGGGACCGAAGGACTTGGAATATGATATTCTGGTGGTCAATGGAGCTAGTATTAAAACCAAGAATCACCTACCCAGCCAAACTGAGTATCATGCTCCAAGGCAAAATATGGATTTTCAATAAAATAGAGGACTTTCAAGCTTTCTCAGTGAAAAGACCAGAGCTGAATAGAAAATTTGACTTTCAAACACAAGAATCAAGAGAAGCATGAAAAGGTAAACAAGAAAGAGAAATCATAAGGGACTTACTAAAGTTTATCTGTTTTCCTTACATTCCTACATAGAAAGATGATGTGTATGATTCATGAGACCTCAATATCATAGTAGCTGAAAGTAATATGCATATATATGTGTGTATACATATATATATACATATGTGTGTGTCTATGTAGGTATATATATACACACACACACACACACACACACAAAGGGCACACGGTGAGTTTAATATGAAGGGATGATATCTAAAAAAAAAATCAATATAAGGGATAAGAAAGGAATATATTGAGAGAAGGAGAAAGTGAAAGATAAAATGGAGTAAATTATCTCATATAAAAGTGGCAAGAAAAAGTGGTTTTGTAGGAAGGGAAGAGGGGGCAGGTGAGAGGGAATGAGTAAATCTTGCTCTCATAGGATTTGACCTGAGGAGGGAAGACCATACACACTCAATTGGGTGTCTTACCCCATAGGAAAGAAGGAGGGAGAAGATAAAAAAGGAGGGATGATAGAAGGGAGGGCAGATGGGGGGAGGAGGTAATCAAAAACAAACACTTTTGGAAAGGGACAGGGTGAAGGGAGAAAATTCAATAAAGGGGGATAGGTTAGGAAGGAGCAAAACATAGTTAATCTTTCACAACATGAGTATTGTGGAAGGGTTTTACATAATGATACACATGTGGCCTATGTTGAATTGCTTGCCTTCTTAGGGAGGGTGGGTGGGGAGGGAAGAGAGGAGAGAATTTGGAACCCAAAGTTTTAAAAACAGATGTTCAAAAACAACAACAACAAAGGAAAGTTTTTTCATGCAACTAGGAAATAAGATACAAAGGCAATGGGGCGTAGAAATTTATCTTGCCCTACAAGAGAAGAAGGGAAAGGGGGATGGGAGGGGAATGGGGTGACAGATGGGAGGGCTGACTGGGGAATGGGGCAACCAGAATATACGCCATCTTGGAGTGGGAGGAGGGAAGAAATGGGGAAAAAATTTGTAATTCAAACTTTTGTGAAAATCAATGCTGAAAACTAAATATATTAAATAAATTTAAAAAAAAAAAAAAAAGAAAGATCAGTTTCTAGGCAGATTTCAGAAAAACCTGGAAAGACTTACATGAACTGATGCTGAGTGAAATGAGCAGAACCAGGAGAACATTGTATACACTAACAGTAACATTGGATGATGACCAACTTTGATAGACTTAGCTCTTCTCAGCAATACAATGATCTAAGACAATTCCAAAAGACTCAGGATGGAAAATGCTATCCACATCCAGTGAAAAAACTACAGAGTCTGAATGCAATTTGAAGCATACTATTTTCTTTTTTGTTTGCTTCTTCTTTCTCGTGGTTTTTCCCCTTTGTTCTGATTCTTCTTTCACAATATGACTAATGTGGGAAAAGGTTTAATATGATTGTACGTATATAGCCTATATCAGATTGCTTGCTATCTTGGGGGGAGGAGAAAATAATTTAGAACTTAAAATCTTGAGTGTTGAATGAAATAAAAGTAAAACGTTGAATACAAAAAGGCAAATGTAGAAAACTATCTGTACATGTAATTGGAAAAAATAAAATACTATTAAGTGGAGGGGAAAAAGAAAGAAAGATCAATTTCTCTTGAGAAAGTATTTTGTCAGCCCTATGCCCTATTAGAATGGATATGTGATTTCCTAGAGGTAGTTGTCACCCAGAATGGTGAAGAGGACATAGACCCAGAGATGCGATAGCACTGCCTTTGGGAAGAAGACTGATGGCAGGAGATATCACTGAGGTGAAAAATTTGGGACCCAGATTCTCAATCCTCATCTCTGTCTCCTAGCTTCCACAAAGATGCATTGCTTCTATCTTACATTGCTTTTCTCATGAAGTAATACATTTAAGAATGAGGTACAGTGGAATAAAGAAAGGATGCCGAGCTTGTCTCACAATATTTCTCTCCTCCCCAATTCTCGCCTTTATACTAGGGTACTTCAACATATATGTACTGGTATACTCCCTCAAATACTCCGACCTTGCCATTTCTCAACTTATTTATTTCCCATGACCTGCTTCTCTACCCTACCTCACCTACACAAAAAGATAGTCATATCCTTGGTCTTGCTGTCACAAACAAATGATCATTTTTAGGTTCATGGACTTTGAAACTCCTTTATCTGATCACATCTATTGTTTTTCTACCTCTCCTTCTGCCTTTCAACCTCAAATACTGTTCTTTGTCCACAATGTGACCTCCAGTACCTTGACCCCTCAATTCTCTCATAGGCCATCACCCCTGCCCTAGCTGCATGCTCCTTCTTTCCTGATGTTGAACATCACATATTACACATAGTAATATGCCCAGAAAACCACTAATTTAAAAGAAATGCAATATAAAAATATAATACTCAGATTAATAGAGCATCAGGTAGAGATCCTAAGCAATCAATTTCAGAAAAGGAAATTGGACTAGCAGTAAAGGAAATATCAAAGAGAACAAAGCAAAAAAAAGCCCTCCATCTTATGAGGATTTATGGGACAATTTGATAAAGTTTTTAAAGAAAATTGCTATTGTACCACAAAAAATTATTCTCAAAAAGTGAAAAAAACCCACAAATGTCTTTTATGAGACAAAATACCCAGGCCATCTGTCCTGAACTTGCCATTCTCTTCTCTTTTCCCCATCCTGACCCCTTGGTAAACCAGTTCAATTCTACACTAACCACCCACTTCCTTGAGTACCTGTCTCCCTTATCATAGGCCCCAACTGTGTCTTGCCATGCCTCAGCCTTGGATTACTCTCACCATCTACCACCTTTGCTCCTATATACTTGCTGCTGAAGAAAGGTGGAGAACATCTTGCCATTTTTCTGACTGTCTCCATTACAGATTTATGTAACAATAAACAATAAGGGCCCCTCAAGTGGGCCTTTATTGCAGCAAGGCAAGCCTTCTACAGCTATGATCAATATGTTTCACTCTCCACAATGGCTCTTTCAAGCCATTTCAGCCTTCCACAAACCTCCCATGATTCCTCCTCCCACCAATATCTCAATTGAAATCCTTGCCTCATATTTTACAGGAAAAAAATTGAGGCTATTTATCATGAACTCTCTTTTCCCTTTAGAAAAACATGGAAAGACTTGCATGAAGTAATGAAAAGTGAAATGTGCAGAACCAAAAGAATGTTGGATACAATTACAGCAATATATTCAAAGAAAAATTGAACTAAGCTATTCTGATTATTATAAGTGATAAAATCAACTACAAAGGACCTAAGGAAGATACTATCCACCTCCAGATAAAGAACTGATCAATATAAGTATGAATAGTGTGGCTTTACATATATATGTATACACATATATGTATCTATATCTGTCTGTCTGTCTATCTACATGTGTGTGTGTGAAATGGTGGCCTTCTCAATGCATGTTGGGGATGGAGGGAGGGAAGGAGAAAGCTTGGAACAAAATATAAGCAAAAAATAAATGAAATTAATTTTTTTAAATAATAAACAAACAAAAGTGACAGATTAATTACATAAAATTGACACTCTCACCTGAATAAAGTTAATGTAACTTCAACAAAGAAAAAAGTTGAGTGGGAAAAATCATTGCATCAAATAACTCTCATAAGAGATGGATATTCAAGACAAATAGGAACTAGAACAAATATATTAGGACCAAAAGCTTTTCCTCAGAGGTTAAGTGGTGTAAAGACATTGTTACCTTGAAGCACATACAAGAAGAGTGTGTTGGGGTTTGTTATGTGGCCTCTGGAAGCCGATCTTTACACAAGAAATGTTGTGTCACTGGATATATGGGAAATCTCTAAACCAAGCCTTAAAACAGGCAGAGTTGCCTAATATAATGCATTTTCTTTCTTATCTGTTTCAATCATGTCAAACTTTACTTTTGTTTTATCTTGTTACTACCCCTTTTTAAATTCTCCTGAGTCATAGTAAATTCTACTCTGTCCCTTCTTTTAACTCTCTGTATATCTTTATGTTTTAAGTGTTTTTCTTATAAACAATGTAGTTCTGAATTTTGCTTTTTAATCCATTCTGTTACTCTGCTACATTTCTATGAGTGAGTTCATCTCATTTTATTCATGATTACAATTGCTAATTATGTTTTTCCCTCCATCATAATCTCTTACATATTTTTGATCATCACTAGTAATCTATTAATTATATCGCATATGTCATGATCCCACTTTTTTGTTCTTTTCTTCATCCATTCCAGATCTCTCACTCACTGTTTTGTTTTAGGGTTTTGGTTTTTTTTTTTCAGTTTCTTTCCCTTTAATCCCTCCTTTAATATACATTCTCCAGGGTTTAAAAAAAAAGGATTTCATCTGTGAAACTAGGCATGGCAGTTGGTGGTGGGGTCAGAGGACATTGCTCTTCATGAGGATCTTGGGCTTATGTGCCTCATTGGTTTACAAGCCATTGTGAAGGTAATGGTAATGAAAGAAGAGAGGGAGAAAATTGATTAAGGGGTCTGGTTCTTATTTTGGGGAGGTGTATGATTGGGAACACCTAAGTCAAATGCATCTCTTTGTATTTTACTGATCACTAGTAGAGATGTACATAACCGGAAAAATGCCTGGGCATGTTTAAACATCTTTCTTTTCAGCCCTATTACTAAGGAATTTGCTGTTTGCAGTTAAAGTTTGTTCTTAAGCCTACGAAACTGGTGAATGTTTTTTGGTGGATGGAGTGATAGAGACTTATGGAAACTTGAGTCACGATCATTTTTATTAGTGAGCAACAATGAATCTCATACCTGAAAGTCACTTTTTTTAATGAGTCATATGTTGGCAAGAATTGAATCTTCAAGACATGATTTTTGCATTTGGGAATTGAATGCCCTTTGAAAGGTAGATTAACGATTCATTAATTAGGAAAATTCTAACATTTTAAACTTTATTCCTTTACTTCCTGAGAAAACATCATTTGCTACATCAGCATTCCTCAGGTCTTTATAATTGTTTAAGTTGAACCTGGCTATCCTCATGTTTTAAAGAGCTTCCTTAAGAGCCAGAGAGATTTAAATTGAAGTCCCACCTATGACATATACTAGTAGCCCCAGGCAACTCTGTAGAACACTTGCTTGTCTGAGAAATTTCTTTCACTGATGAATAAACAGGTCCAGACCATATCCTCAGGTTCAAATAATTGAAAAATATTTTTAAGTAAAAGATTCAAGGCATATGTTTAAGTAAAACTATATAACATAGACTGAGACTCTTCATTTCCTTGAAGACCTTTGTTCCTTTTCCCTGCTTCAGATATGTTCACTGGAAGCACAGGTTTTTGTGTTGCATCTCCCATTAGAGACAAAATGGTAGTATAGTGGGATAAGCACTGGCCTCAGAGTCATGAGAGAAATGAGTTCTAATCTGTCATTTGTTAGCTATGTGATCATGAACAATCTACTTATATTCTGTGATTCTCAATTTTCTCATTCTTAAACTGGAGATAACAATTACTTAGATAAAGGGGCTTTTGAAAGGACCAAATATAATACGTAAAAATCAGCACAAATACCACCTCCTGCAAGAGGTCTTTCCTGATCTCCCACTGGCCATCAAAGTTTCCCAATCAAAGGTCATTGTATATAATTATGTATATTCTTGCATAAAGGGAGAGTATTCCTTACACTGATCAGGGATCTGATGTGACTACAGGGGGGGCCATCTTATGCCAGACAAGGCTAAGCACAAGTAGCATGTGTCAAAAGGGATACTTGGAAAATTTAATCAACTTCCCCCTATACCTCTTTGCTTACGTGCTTGTTTCCTTGTTGAGTGTCTATCTTAGGTCGAAAAGATAATCTGGATATGCTCTGAATAGCTTCAGAAATTGCCAAAAATCCCTGAAGCTCTTTCTCTAATCGGCTCACCTCCACCCTAGTTTGACTGGAGAAAACCTTTTCTCTATTTGGGTAGCTTTTCCTGTTTCAATAAAAAAAATCTTACACTTACAGGCATAGATAAAATCATAGCCATGTAGTTTCATACATTTATTAAATAGCTTGAAAACAGATAAGAATTAAAACAAAATACTTGCAGCCAGGGAAGTGAATCTGTTCTCTCCTCTTCCACATTTCTGAGAGTGGGTGATAGGAAGAAAAATGGTCAGATAGGTGTTTTCTCAGGCAGAAATCCAGGGAAGCAAGTAGGGGGATCAATGAGCTATAGACTGAACATGACTCTCATCAGCCACCACAGCTGCAAGTCAGTTCTCTGTGCTTTTGGTCTGGTTAGCACCTAACTTTCACTTTGGCTTCATTTCCACTGTTTCTGGCTTTCATTGTCAGGAAGGCCAGCTTACCCAAACCAAATTCTTAGTCAAGCTTGACAGAAGAAAAATGGAACATGGTGGACTCATCTGTCTTTCTGTGTAGCTTCTTTACCCAGTTTCTCCAAGAACAAAGTTCCCTGAAGATCTAAAGTCCAATAAAATTGAGCAACTCTGGGTAATCCTAATTTGCCAGAGCAAAGACAATTCTGCCCCCACCAAGTCACCATAGCAATGTCTCTGTGGGAAAGATGATCAGAGGCATGAATCAGCTATATTCATAAATGTGAGATTTTTCCTGGATAGCTACATTTGGATGTGTGTTTTTGTTGACTTTAGGTTGAAATTTCATCTCTTTTTTAACTAAGGTTGAAGTATTAAAGAATGTGGTCACCAAAGTTCAGCTATTGAAAATGTTAATTCTAGTCACTGTTACCATTTATCCAATTTTTCTTTTTTTTTATTTTTTTTGAGGGGGGAAGGCAGGGCAATTGGGGTTAAGTGACTTGCCCAAGGTTACACAGCTGGTAAGTGTCAAGTGTTTGAGTTCGGATTTGAACTCAGATCCTCCCGACTCCAGGGCCAGTGCTCTACACACTGCACCACCTAGCTGCCCCTTTATTCCTATTTTTCACTAACCAAGTGTGCCTTTATGACTCAGAGCAATGGGATGCACCTAGCAATGCAAAAACTTTATGCTATCGTATTATAGAACAAGCCTAACTCTGAAGAAACAGATTATACCACCAGTATATAGGAATGCATAAAACTGTCAAATAGAATTAGGTAATGAGTCCAAAGGAAAATGTACTCTAAAGGAAAAACCAATCAATCTAGGGAGTTTAATAAGATTTTTCTTTACACCTCTTACTTATCAGTAGGAATTTCATAAACATGCTGGCCAGTGATGCATTTCTTGTTTCCTTATTTATTTATGCCCGCTACGTTGAGATGAAAAAATCTGAGATCCTAGCAGACTTGAGTATTTGCTGATTGAAATAAAGTTCATTGGTGCCTGCTCGAATTCTGTTACTTTTTCTAAACCTCTGTACTCTCTGAAGTAACATTTTAGCGTAAACGAACTAAACTATTAGATGCCAGAAAATGGAAATATTTTTAATGTATTAATATTGCTCTTTAACTATTTTCTTAGAAGTATTTCTTGAAATAAACTAGTTGAATATAGCTGCATAAGACACATCCATTTAAAGAAGTGGATGTTTTTTTTAAAATGATATTAATAACAGAGTAACACAGCAAAAGCCTATACACACAATATGCCAGAATTGAGTATTTGGCTTTTTGAAAACATAATTAAGTGCAAATACTCAGGGAAGTTGAGTGGGGAAACTGCCTACAACCTTGCTACTTATTTCAGCAACATTGAATACAAACTAATTATGTTCACTAAGGCAACAAGTGAAAATATCTATTCTTTCAGTATTGTGCCAGCAAAAAAAGAAGCTTTGCTTACTTATGGTAGTAAAGTTTTCAAACATTAATGAAGGGTTTTATGACAAAAGAATTTCCATGATGCACTTTAAAAGTCATGAGTATGCAAAAAGGGAGACTGAGATGAAATTGTTTATGTTGCCTTTTCGTTAGGATTGAAAATCTAATATTTCTGATTGTCCTAGTTGTTTATGAATCTCAGTCCTCCAAAGGACAGTGAAATATGTATCTTTAGGAGATAGTCCTAAAGATGGTCCTTCTGATATGACATATATTTAGTATTGTTTCACTGAACACAAGCATTAATATCCCAGAAGTAATCCACCCTTCATTTAACGGCTGATGACAGGTCCAATGGCTGAGCAAAAATCAGTTGAAGGAAAAGGAAGTCTTGTCGGAAATAAGATTAATCTTGTAACGAGTGTTCAGCCCTGATAACCCATCTGTGCACAGAACTGCTTTAACTAAAGAACAATTAACCTTCACCTGACAAACTCTGTCTAACCGTTTTAAGCATCAAACGGACAGAATCCCTTTCCCGTAAAGACTAAATAATCAGAGTGTAATTCCATGTAAACCATATGCTTTTTGCAGATGTATACTGATGCCAAATTCCTAGGGTTGGGGGAGAGAACAAACAAACACTTTAATAGGGACTACTAATAAATTACATGACTGCTCTCTTTGAATGAATTAAAATGGTTTTCCAGAAGAAAATACTTTAAAATATTTTAGTCAAACTATTAGTGTAAAAGAATTTTGAGGTATTTTTTATACAAATTAATATATAAGCAGATCAATTGTCAGAGGAATGTATACTTCATATTGTCTTCCACATGATTGCCATAAAACTGTTATCTTAAGTCAAGTATTTACCCTTCCCCAGAGCCCTGAGTGACCAATGACATGCATTTATGTTAGCGACAGAGTTTGTGGCATCAAAACAGAAAGGTATTTTGTTTTCAAAGAGTGAACAGTAACTTGACCCTTGGGGGACTAACCTAACAATCTTTTCCTTTGCACTGAGCTAACTATTCCATACTTAATATGAAGAGTTTGTATATGAGCTCCTTAAAAATAAGTAAATAAAAATCCTAAGGCCAATTACATTTATCAGAAGACAAATATTGAGCATTAGCTATGCTATGGAGATGAGCATAGTAGCACAGTTTTAGGGCTAGAGAATCTAGCCTTGTTGTTTTGTTTTGTTTTGTTTTGTTTTGTTTTGTTTTGTTTTGTTTCAGAGGAGGAAAGTTTCAGAGTTCAGTGACCTGCCCAAACTCACATGGCCGGAAAAGTGAAATTTGAACCCATGTTTTCTAAGTCTATGTCCTAATTTAGTTCTAAGTTCTAAGTCCAAATTTACTGTTCTTTCTACTTTCCACAATAACTATCACATGAAGTAAAAGGTAAGAACTTATGCCAAGGGCTTACTAAATAATTTAGAGCACTTAATATAATCCTCCTCCTTAGTCTCCCACCCTCCCATTACCCACTTCCAAAAAACCTTAAGAACCTTTACAAAATTTTATGGAATTTAATGTAGATACATACATACATATGTGTACATGTGTGTATGTGTGTATACATATATGTATGTATGTGTATATATACATATATATCAGGTAAACACTGGACTTGGAATCTAAACTGAACATATGTCCTATCTTTACTATTTATTAGCTGTGTGACCTTATATAATCACATAACCAACCTAAGATTCACTAAGTGTAATAATATATTCACTATGCACCTCACAGAGTTTTTATGATGAAAATTATTTGTCAAAGAAAGAAGTATCAATGAAATATTTCAAGAGATACAAAACAGAGAAGAGTAGGAAATTCAGAAGGGGATATACCCAAGTAGTACAGGTTTGGCATCATTATAGATCATTTGGTTTCATCACAGAACATTTAAAACTGTACATAATTAAATTTAGGGTTTCACATACAATCTCCAGTTTTTTCTTTGTGTATTAAAATGTTAATTCTCATAGCTTTTTTGTTTATAAAAAAATGAAAGAGAAGCAAACAAAAAAGTGCTTTGTGGACTTTAAAGCACTATGTAAATATATATTATTTACTTTAAAAAGAGGCATTCTGGAAAAATTGTACATAAATCAAATTCATGTTCATCAAATAATTTTTTTAAAAAAAAACCTGTGATATTCACTACCTGAAGTCATCCTGCTATGAATTTTTTGCAAAGTCATTTAATAATGTACATACTCTTTAATAGAACTTGTATACTTGAAATTTTAAGTATATAGTTTTATTCATTAAAACTATCCTTATTTTAGATTGTTGTTCAGTTGCATCTGACTCTTTGTATCACTGTGGACCATAGCACATCAGTACTGTCCATGGGGTTTTCTTGACAAAGATTGAGTGGTTTGCCTTTTCTTTCCCTAGTGGATTAGGGGCAAACAGAGGTCAAGTGACTTGCTCAGGGTCACATATTAAGTGTTTGAGGCTGGATTAGAACTCGGGTCTTCTTGACTCCAGGCCAAGCACACCATCCACTGAGCCACCTAGCTGTTTCCTTGTTTGAAATAGAAAGCTCCAAACTACATAGACTAACAAAAGGATCCATGATACAAAAGAGTTGAGTTTTAGGACCTATTTGGTGTCTTCTGAAAAATGAATTCTGAAATTGTAGTTTGACTGGTCATGAAGCAGCATGAATGCTGCTCAAACTTTTGGTTGGTTGGTTGGTTGGTTGGTTGGTTGGTTGATTGAAGAGTGGTGGTTCATCTTAATTAGTGTAGGGAACTTCTTGTATGATAACTCTCTTTACCAAAATCCAGAGTGGGCAACTCATCTATAAAACATCTTAGTTGTCTGGAAGCAGGTAGAAGCTAATCAAGCTGCCCCATCATCCAGCCAGTATGTGTTAGAGGCACAGCTGGAGTCCAGTCTTCTTGCTTCCAATTTCAGACCTTTATTTACTATGCTAGCTCTTCTCAGACTTTTTAATTTCTGGACCTCTTTATATTGTTAAAAAAAACTGAGGGTCCTAAGGAGAGCTTTTGTTTGTGTGTTATGTCTATTGATATTTAGTTTATTAAAAATTAAAACTGATATGTTTTAACATGTTTAATTAATTTAATAATAACCTTAATGCAAACATATTTTATGAAAAACTATATTTTTCAAAACAAAATTTGTGAAAAGAGTGCCATTCTTTTATATATTTTTGCAAATCTCTTTAATGGGTTAATAGAAGGCAGCTGGATTCTCCTATTTGTTTCTCTATTTAATGCTTTAATATGTTGTTTTGGTTGAAATACATGGAGTACACCTGGCCTCACATAGATATGTATTTGGAAAAAGGAGAATTATTTTAATAGGCAAATAATGTTTTAGTGTTATTATGAAACCATTTTTGACCTTGAGGATTCCCTAAAAGGGTTTCATACTTTGTGAACTTCTCCACCACATCAGGCTTGCCTTTATAGAATGAAATTTATTTTAATGCGATTTTCCAAAACTATCACAAAAAAGCATCAGTTAAATGCCTACTTTGATATGGTTTCAGAATCTTCAAAGTAAGACAAACTGACAGTAGCACTGCCCAGCTGCTACATATAAAAATTGTAGCCCCTTTTTCCTAAAAATTAGGGTCTCCTTGATGTGAGAGAAGTTCAAATGAAAAACTCAAGTGAAAAATAGAGACACTGTGGATGTGCCTTCCATCAGGAGTTTTTGTGTTTTTGTTTTTGTGGAGGTTATTAGGTATGTCCAGCGACACCTATTAAAATTATGTTTCTGTGGATTGCTTTTCCTTAAAGGAACATTTCTACTATTTTCTAATCCTCAGTCATTAATTCTTTTCCCATCCTCAACACACACATCCACCTGATTGTCAAATACTGTCACTTCTCTTTATACAGTATCTCTCATGTTCATTCCCTTCTTTTCAATCCCATTAGGATCATCAATCGTACTGTTAGATTTTTTTCTATTTAACCTCTGAACTGTTGTGATTCTATGGTCTCCATTTGTCTAGTGTTTTTTTTTTCCTTCTCTAACAATTGCCAAAATTTTTTCTTAATACACAGCACTTACCATATCACTCCCCTGCTCAAAAAAATCTTCAGTGACTTCCTGTTGCCTACCTAATAAAATAGAAACTCTTGCCATTCAAGGTCTTCTACTAACCTGCTATTCCAACTCTGTGTGTGTGTGTGTGAGAGAGAAAGAGAGAGAGAGAGAGAGAGAGAGAGAGAGAGAGAGAGAGACCTTCTTTTACCCATTTTCTTCTCCAGGCAAATCCTTTTTCTTCAGGCTCCAAGAATTTGAACACACTGTTCTGAAAATCCAGAATGGCGTCTCTGCCCCTTTCCTTCCTTTACTCGTAAAGACAATGTATCATAAAGAATGCTGAACTTTACATCAAGAAAACTTGTGATCAGTTCCTGCTTCTAACATTTATTAGTGGAGTACCCATGGGACAATATTTTAACTACAATTACCTCATCCGTAAAATTTGGAAAATAGTACATGTGGCAACTATCTCACGGGGTTATTGTGGGGTTCGAACCAAATAAGGTTTCATACAAATACTACTTACTATTATAGCTAGAGCTCAATGGCATATCTGTTTGCATTCATGTATTTAGACAAAGGTCTCACTTCATTTTAGCAAAATGACCTTCAAATTAGGGCCTATAAACAGACCTTTTCTTCATGATACTAGATTAGTTGGCCTAAATTTCATAATTGAATTTATGCAGAAAATATCTAATTTACTTTCCCAAGCTGGATAAATAAAAAGTTGCTGAATTCTTCCTATGTACCAGGCACTTCCCCCATCCCTTTCTCACATGGGCACCATCCTAACCATCTCTCCCCTAAACTATTAGCATAGTCTCATAATTAATTTAGTACTCACAATTAACTTAAACTCACAGAGTTGCCAAGAGGCTCAAATTAGACAATAAGGAACTGATTTTTGAAAGTGATATATAAATGATAGCTAATGTTATATTGTTTTACTATATGTCTCCATTTTATCCCTGCTCTAATCTATCCTCCAGAAAGCCACCAAACTAATTTCCCCAGGTTACAATCTGTAATTCCCTTGCTCAAAAGCATTCAATGAGTCCTCATTTTGTCTAGAGTGAAAACAGACTTTTTAACCTGACATTCAAGCCTTTCTTCCTCTCTCCAGCCCTGTCCCACCTGAGCTATGTGGCATCAGCTTACTTTTTAGTCATTTTTTACTATGCTTCCTTCCAAACAGTCTGCATTTCAACCAAGATGACTTAATTGCTATCCTCCCAATTTACACTATATCTTCCACTTCTGTACATTATCACAACCTACCATGCTTAGAATGTATTCCCTCCCACCTGGATAAGGATCCTTATCTTCCTTCAAGGTTCAGGTCAGTCCAACCCCTAAATAGAATGCGTGCTCCTTAACGGCAGGGGGATGTTTTATTTTGTCTTCATTTCTTCAGTGTTTGGTTCAGTGTTTTATTGGTTGCTTAACATTTGTTGAATTAATTTCAATTTAATTTTTGAAGTCTTGCTACTTGAAGATGGAAAATAATTTTTTTAGCTTACATGTTTACTTCTTTGGCAAACACTGAAATGCTACTACAGCAGTAACCTTGATGATAAGGAGTTTGTAGACAGATACTTCCTCTGCTCATTTCCTACACAGATAACCAGCCAAATTATGGGAGGAGCAATATAGGAATGATTTCAATAGCAGCTTCCTATCTTCTAATTTGTGATTTTATTTTCTATATTTTTTTTCTAAAAGGAACTAGACCCCTAGAAATACAGATATCAAGGCAGATAATTTTAATATGGAATTAATTGTAAGTAAAAGCATTATATTCTCATAGACTTTTAGAACTAAAAGCTCTTTCCCCCAAAGTTCTTTCCGGTCCTGCATTTGTCAATCAGAGGAGGGAATACAAAGATCTCATATAATTCATAACCTTGATTTTAAAAATGAAGAAAATGATAACCAGAAAGCTGAAGTGACTTAACAAAGGCTACACACGGAGTTACTGACAGCCTTAGTCACAGATGTGTCAATCTATTGCTCTTCCCACCATACCATGGTGTGTGTGTGCATGTGTGTGTGTGTCTGTGTGTGTGTGCATGTGTGTGTGTGTGTTTGTGTGGGTATGTGTGTGTGAATGTGTGTGGGTTTGTGCATGTGTGTGTATGTGTGTGTGTGTGTATTTCCAGGGACAAGATAGCCTCATTGGTTTTTTTTTTAATTCTGATACCTTATTTAGCCTTTCTCAATCTAATTGTCAGTGTTTTCTGATTATATTTGGACTTCCAGTGCCAAGATGACAATTAAGAAGGAATTCCCTGGAGACCTCCCAAATTCCCCTCCAAACAACAAGGTCAAAATGGTTACATGATTTACACATAAAGGTTGATACCATAAGCAAAATGGAAGAGTTTGCCTGTCAGATCTGTAGATAGGGAAGAATTTAGGACCAAACAAGATATAGAGCATTACAAAATGTAAAATGCATAATTTTGAGTATATAAAGTTTTAAAGTTTTGGCACAAACACAACCAATGCAACCAAAATTAAAAGGAAAGCCAAAAACTGAGGGTGCAAGGGAGATTTACAGCAAGTATCTCTGATAAAGGCCTCATTTCTCAAATATGTAGAGAAGTGAGTCGAATTTATAAAAATACAAGTCATTCTCCAATTAATAAATGGTCAAAGGATATGAAGGAAGTTTTCAGACAGAAATCAAAGCCATCCATAATCATATGAAAAATGTTCTAAATCACTATTGATTAGAGAAATGCCAATTTAAAAACCTCTGAGGTACCACTTCATACCTATCAGATTAGCTAATGTGACAAAAAAAGAAAAATTATAAATGTTGGAGGGAATGTAGGAAAACCTGGGACACTAAAGCACTGTTGGTGGAGTTGTGACCTGATCCAACCACCCTGGAGAGGAATTTGGAACTCTGTCCAAAGGGCTATAAAAACTGTGCTTGTCCTTTGATCCAGCAATGCTACTGCTAGGTCTGTATCCCAAATAAAATTTTTAAAAAGAGAAAAGAACCTATTTGTACAAAAACATTTATAACTTCTTCTTGTGGTGGCTAAGATTTGGACATTAAGAATTCCATCAATTGTGGAATGGTTGAACAAGTTGTGGTATATGATTAAAATGGAATATTATTGTGCTATAAGAAATGACAGGATGATTTCAGAAAAACATGGAAAGACTTGCACAAACTGACGCAAAGGGAAGCAAGCAGAACCTGGAGAACATTGTACATGGTAAGAGCAATATTGTTTGATAAAGAACTGTGAATTACTTTGCTATTTTCAGCAATACAATCATCCAAGACAATTCCAAAGGACTCATGATGAAAAATGCTATTCCACTCCAGAGAAAGAACCGATGTTACCTGAATGCAGGCTGATACATACTACCTTCATCTTTCTCTCTTTCTTTCTTTCATTCTTTTTTTCAAGTCTTTTTGTACAAAATGACTAATATGGAAATGTTTTACGCAATTGAAAATGTATAATCTATATCAAATTGCTCACCATCTTGGGGGGATAGGAGGGGAAGAAGGAATCAGAATTTGGAACTCAAAGCTTTAAGGAAAAAATAAAAATTAAAAATTGTTTTTCATGTAATTGGGGAAAAATATTATTTAAGTATTAAAAAATAAAGAATATACTAATGGCCATATTTGTCAGTGACATTATTCACTTTTCCATTACTACTGTTATCATGCCTTAACTCCTTATACCTAGACTACTTCTTAATTGATCTTCCTGTCTCTTCCCATTCAATTCTTCCTACTCTTGACTGCCAGATTAGCCTTGTTAAAATACCACTTTTGCCACAGTATTCCATTATTCACATTTAATATTGTCCCACTACAGCATCCCCTACATTAACCTTCTGCACTAATAAAATTAAAATACTCATTTTAAACCATTCTTGACAAATTTTTAACTTTTTGGGCTAATGTCCATTTTTCTACCTTAAATGTCCTGACTTTAGCTCTCCATCTTGCTAAATCCTACAAAGCATAGACTTTATTTTGCTTCCTAAGTGAAACCTTTCCTGACAAATTCAAATCAATGTTCCTCCATCCCTCTTCTGAAGCGTGCTTGCACTGTACTTTACTGCTCATTTAGCATTCATCTATTCATTCACAAAGAAATACTAGACAATTACTCTATTGAAAAGATTGTTGGATGTAGAGTTGGAAGACTTGGATTCAAATTTTGACTGTTTTATCCACTGTGTGACCTTGAGCAAACTGCAAAATCTTCCTGGGCTTTATCTATAAAATAATGTGGTTGAATGATATGACATTTAAATACCCTTCTAGCTCTAAATCTATGATTCTATGGTTCCTTTCAGCTCTAAGTCCAATGATTCTTTTATCTTATATTGCTATCTAGACCTCAGTTTCTTCATGGAAATAATAATTGCTGTATAATAACTTTTCAGGAGTATTTTGAAGATCAGAGAAGAGAATACATAATATATATTTCAATTATATTATATATGTGTGCATTAGTATACATAATATATCCTATACGTGTCATATGTCATACATATATATATCACATACATTACACATATATCTGTATGAAATGCTTAGAAGCTAAAAGTACTATTTACATGCTTGCTAGACAAGCAGCATGTTATAACATATAGAGGATTAGTCTTGGCATCAGAAATACCTGGATTCCTGGCCTGTCTCTGAAACATACTATCTATGGAAACATGGGCAAGCCACTTAACCTCTCAGTACCCCTCCCCCAACAACTCTTTAAAATTAAGTTACAAAGTTATTTTTCTACATTGGATAAGTGAGTTCCACACTAAGCACTCCCTCCATAAGTGAAATCCCAGATCTGGACCAAAAGGAAAAATGATCAGCCATTATTGTTATCACTGTGGTTACCCCATTCAATGCACCATGATTATCATGGTAGAGGTTACAAAGTTTGGGGGAATTGCCAATGCAAGTGATAGAATTAAGATCCAAAAAGATTTTGACAGGATAAAAAAAATGAACTGACTTAAAATGAAATTTAATAGAGATAAATATAAAAATCTATACTTGCATTTAAAAATCATCTTTGTAAGGACAGGATGGGGAAAGTATAGTTAGAAAGCAATTTGAAGAAATCCCAATGTGCGTCAACAATGCAATGTGGCCGGCAAAAACATTAATGTGATGTGAGATTCCATTAAGCCTCAAACTACATCTAGAGTGCGGAACATCTAGTTCAGTTTACCATGCCATATTTTAGGAAAAACACTGATAAGCAAGAGAGATATTAGAGGATGACAACCTGTCTGTGGTTAGGGTCTCATGTTCATGATATATGATGATAGTTCAAAGGAATTGCTATTTTACATGGAGAAGAGAAGACTTAGGGGGACAACATATTTCTCTTCAATTATTTAAAAGGTTATTGTGTAAAAGAAGAATTAGACTTATTCTGCTTGACTTTTGAGAAAAGGGGCTGTAGTTAATTTTAAAGTAACTTCATTCTCTTCCTACTGTGGTTTGTTGGTAATATACACTAATTCTAATTAATATATATTTATTTTATATATTGCAATTTTGTTTAAATTAGTTTTGATTGACTTTCTAGACTTCTGTGAGTAAACCATCGTATCACCTGGAAAAATAATTATGTTGTTTTTTTCTTTGCTATTCTTATTCTCTCAGTTTCTTCTTCTTGTCTTTTTGGTATAACTAAGATTTCTAGCACTATAATAATAATAGAAGAGATAATACACATCCTTACTTTTGAAAGCCCTCTAGTTTATCTCTTTACATATAATGCAGACTCTTGGTTTACATGCTACTCGTGTTATGGGAGTGTCCATTATTCCTATAGTTTATATAAATATCCTTTTCTAATAGGTAACAAAGTTCTGTTGCTTTTGTAATATTGAGAAGCATAGGATGGGGTCTCTGAAGCTATAAGTCACAACTCCTAAGGTTTACTCCTAGAAGCTGGAACAGAGAAGTGGTACTCAGCCCCACTCTTCCTGTAACCTAATCTACTGGCAAGCTCAGAGGGAGTACTATCATTTTGTGAGAAATGGGTAAATTTTATTTCATTGCCATGTTAATGCAAAATTAAGTTGGAAAAGGAAAAAAAATTAATTATCTTGAGAACTAGGATAAGAAAATCCTTCAAGATATTTTATGTCTTGTTTTAAATATACAAATTAGAATCAAATTTGGTTCTATACAATGATAACATCATCTGCTGTGAACCAAAAGATGTGGTAGCTCCCTATTCACTACATCTGTTTTCCATGGCACCTAAAGTACAGAGAACTCAGCTATAAGACTATCTTCCTGACACTGATTGTCTTACAACACAAGAATGATGATATCATTACTCTCCTTGAGAATTTTCAAGGACTTCCTCTTTCCTCTAGAATAAAATAAGACTCTTTGGTGTGGTATTTGAAGGACTCCATCTGACCAACATCTCACTTTTGAAACTTACTTTATCTTAATCCCCTCTGTCTTTCTATTCCAGTCAAAGTCTCAAACTAGCTATTCCCCAATTTTGATATATCATCACCCATTTCTTATTTTGCACAGGCTATAATTAATGCCTAAAGTGTACACTCTCCTTGCCTCTCTCTTAAAATCCTTACTTCAAATTTCAAGTGAAATGACAGCTTCTGTGGGAAGCCTTTTCTAATTTTCCCAGTTATTGATACTCTCTGCCTCCTGAAATTACTATGTATTTTACTTCTCTATGTATACATTATATCCACCCAGAATGTTAGCTTCTTGAAGGCAGGGACAATTTTATTTTTATCTGTGTATCTTTATCTTTGTATCAGCTCCATGCATAGAACAAAATTGGCTTTTAATAAATACTTATTTCTCAGGCTTCGTCCTTTTTGGTGTCTCTGTAATATTTGATGCTGTTAACCACCCACTCCTCCCCGCCCTACCACCAAAAAAATTTCAGAACATTATTCTGTTCTCATTCTCTTAACTGTCAGACTGATTCTTCTCAATCTCCTTTGCAGACTCACCAATCTATTGCCCACCCCTTAGACATGTGTACCCCCTGAGCTCTCTCCTAGGACCTCTGCTTTTCTTTGTACATGCTCTTTTGGAGAACTCTACTCCCATTGTTTTAATTAACCAATGCTAATGACACACATCCAGCCTTCAATCCCAGTTCCAATTCTTCATTTCCAATTTATCTATTTATCATTTCCCCCTAGATGTCCCACAGACATATCAAACTCAACATGCCCAATACAGAACATACCACTCTCCTCCAAAAAAAACTCTCCCTTCCTCACAACTTTCCTATTTCTATAAAGAGTGCCACTATTATTTTTACATTAAAAAGAAGTTTTATTGGTGCCCTTTAAAAATATAAATACCACCTCAATCAAGTAGAAACTCTCTCATAAATATATACATATATATGTACATATATAAATATATAAACTATAGGTCAACAGAATGACCATGTCTGAAAAAGCATGGTTCACTCTGAAGTTCTTCCCCAACAGGTGAGAGACATACTTCATTATCCATCTTTTGTACTAAAGATTGGTCTCTGCTTTGATCAGAATTGTGACTTCTTTCGAAGTTGCTCCCTCACACATTATAATTTTAGTAGTTGCATGAGTTGTTCTTCTGGAAGTTAAGTAACTTGCCCAGGGTCACACAGCTAGTAAACCTATGGGGCAGGATTTTAAATCATTTCTTCCTAACTTCAGATCTAGTGCTCTATGTACTGAACAATCTAGCGGTCAAGTGTGTACAAAGTTCACTTTGGGAAATAAACAAAAGAAGATGAAAAAGATTAGTAAGGGTGGAGGTGGGGGTGGGGTGGAAAATGGATTACTTTAGTTAAGTGAGAGGGGAAGAATTAGATAAAAGGAAAAAGGAAATGGGAATTAATAGGTGAAATAAAACTCTTAATCTAGAGAAACGTGAAAAATGGGTGCAGGGTGTGGGCCAGAGTGGTGATGGTGAAGGAATAGATCCATTAGGAAAAGGATTGCTTTAATGTAAATTAAACAAAAATAGCTGGAGGAACAAAATCTGTCTTTACAGAGGAAGAGGAACAACAATAACAACATTCCCAATTCAGAAAAAAAAAACAGTAGAGACAAATGGAACAAAATATAAACCTCTCATAGCTTTGACAAATTAAGCAATCTAATAATACAAAGGAGGAAGTAAGGTTAGTGAGAAACAAAAAACCCACAATCTGTTGTTCACAAGAAACATATAAAAAGCAAAAATATACACGTAATAATAAGGGAAGGCTGGAATAAAATCTATTATGCATCAGGTGAATCAAAAAAGTCGGAGTTAGAGTTATAGTATAAGACAAAGAAAAGCCAAAAAAAATAAACTACATAAAAGGAGAAAAGAGGAAATAATATTATGTTCAAAGGAAGCATAAGCCACAGACTAGTATCAATATTAAACTTACATGCTCCAAATAGCTTAGCATCTAAAGGCATAAAGGAAAAATTAACTAAAAAGAGATAGTAATATTCAGGTGGCTCAGTGGATAGAACACTAAGCCTGGAGTGAGGAAGACCTGATTTCAGACACTTATTAGCTGTTTTACCCTGGAAAAGTCACCTAAACCCTATTTATCTCAAATTCCTTATCTGTAAAATGAGCTAGAGAAGGAAATAGCAAACCACTCCAGTATCTTTGCCAAGAAAACCCCAAATGAGGTTATGAGGGGTCAGAGATGACTGAAATGTCTGAATGGCAACAATAAATATAATATTAGCAAGAGACTTTAATGTCCCCTCTCAATTTTGGACATGGAATTTAACAAATTTTTGGAGAGACTCTAACAAAAAGGACTTATTACATCTGCTAGATGGGAATAATAAAGAATATACATGTTTATCAGCACCATATGGAATTTTTACAGAATTTAACTATGTATTGGAATCCAGAGATATTGAAAATTAATGCAAAAATTTAGATGATAAATATATCATTTATGGCCCATAGTGATAAAAAATATTAATCAGTTCAGGAAACACAAACAAAAGGCATAGTCCCAAAGAAGTTAGAACAATAAAATCCTAAATAATTAGTGAGTAAAATAATATATCATAGAAACAGTTAACAATTACAGGAAAGAAAATTAAAACAATATAAATTTCTGTGATGAAGCTAAAGCAGTTTTAGGGAGGAAATTATACGCCCAAAATAGAATAACAAAGTGCTAAAAGAGAGGATTAATGAATGAAACATGCATTAAAAATTTAAAAGTTTACAAATAAACCAAATCAAAACAAGCCCAAAAGATGAGAGATAGAAAATTAAAGGAGATGGTGAACCTGTGCACTGATCCACCATTCTGAAGACCAATTTGAAATTATACCCAACGGGCTATAAAATTGTGCATACCCTTTGACCCAGCAATACCACTACCAGGTCAGTATCCCAAACAGATCAAAGAATAAGGGAAAGGACCTATATGTACAAAAATATTTAGAATTGCTCTTTTTGTGTAGCAAAAAAAATTGGAAATTGAGAGGATATCCATCAATTGGGGAATGGTTGAAGGAGTTGTAATATATGACTATAGTGGAATACTATTGTGCTATAAGAAATGATGAACAGGATGCTTGCAGAAAAATCTGGAAGATCTACCTGAACTGATGCAAAGTGAAATGAAGAGAACCAGGAAAACATCGTACACAGTAATACCAATGATGTATGACTGTGAATGACAGCTATTCTCAGCAATTCAATTTTTTTTTGCCTTTTTGGCAAGGCAATTAGGATTAAGTGACTTGCCCAAGGTCACACAGCAAGTACCAGTGTCAAGTGTCTGAGGCTGGATTTGAACTCAGGTCCTCCTGACTCCACGGCCGATGCTCTACTCACTGCGCCACCTAGCTGCCCCCAGCAATTCAATTAATGATCAAAGACAATTCTGAAAGACTTACAATTAAAAATGCTATCCACCTCCAGAGAAAAAAACTGATGGAGTCTGAAGGCAGATTAAAGTATGCTTTTTAAACTTTCTTTATTTTTCTTGCTTTTTTTCTGTCTGCATTTTCTTGTGCAACATGGCTTAGTAAGGAAATGTTTTGCATGACTAAACATGTATAATCTATATCAAATTGCTTGTCTTGTGTACAATTTGGAAGAAAGGAGGAAAGAAGGGAGGGAAAATTGAACTCAAATTTTTTTTAAAAGAATGTTGAGAATTTTTGTTTATTAAAATAAAAATTAAATTTGAAAAAAGAAAATCAAAGGAGAAATAAAAATTGGAAGCTACAGACTATGGAAATGATAAATAAAGCTAAACACTAATCTTATGAAAAGTCTAACAAAATTGATCACCCTTAACTCAATAGAATCAACAATATATTAAATGAACAAGGCAAAATCACAAAAACAAAGAAATAAAAAGAATAATGAGAATCTATTATACAAAATTATATGCTAACAAAACTGAGAACACAAGAAAAATAGAGCAATATATTAAAAAATATATAACATTTTAAGTAAAAGAAGACCAAATAGTGATATTAAATAACCCAATCTCAGGAGAAGTAATAGTATTAGCTACTACCAAAGTGGCTACCAAAGAAACTACCAAAGAAAAAACTTCTATTCCTGGTGGATCCTATCTAACTTTTTAAAGACAATTAGTCCAAAATTGATACAGAACTCTATCAGAAGACTTTTGTGAGACCAATATATTCCTGATACCTAAACCAAGGACAGATTAAACAAAAAAAAACTTTAGGCATATAATTATATGCCTTTATCTAATATGCTGCATTATATATAATAATATATATCATTAATAAATATCATTTCAAAAATTTGAATAAAATCCTGACAAACAGACTATAGTGGCTCATCCAAGAAATTATTTGTTAGAACCAAATTGGATTTAGGTCAAGGGTACAAAGATGATTCACCATTAGGAAAACTATCAGCCTACTAAATCACATTAAAAACAAAAACATCCAAAACCACAATTATTTCAATAGATGCAGAAAAAGTTTTGACAACATACAACATACACCCACTTTTTAAAAAATATGCATATAAAATATAAGCCTAAAGGGACTTTTTAATAGCATAAAAACATCTACCTATAGACATATGAAAGAGGAATACAACAGAAGCTTTCCCAATGCATACGGGGATAAAGAAAACATGGATGCCCACTTTCTCCGTTATTATTTGATATAGTTCTAGTAATGCTAGCAATCACAATAAGGTAAAAGAAATTAAAAATGTAAGTAAATCCAGGCAAAGAGAAGATAAAACTATATTTTCTGGTGGCATTATAATTTACTGAGATCATCCTAAGGAAACAGCATATACTTCATTTGGATGACCTCAAAAGATCCAGGATGCAAAGTCAACAAGTATTTATTAAGTTCCTATTATGTTCCAGGCATTATATGAAGCACTAGGAATGTAATAAAATAAATGAACCAACTTCCATTATCAAAGAAATTATATTCTAATAAGGTACATCATATATATATATATGAGTATATGTACCATGTTTTGACAGGTAATTGAATATGGAGTTTGGGAGAGTGAGAAGTCCAGGATAAGGTGAATATTGCAAACATTGAAGACTAGAAGGCTGGCCATTTTTTATTTTAAAAAAGTGGATTTGAGGATGAAGATAATTAATTAAATTTTGAACATGAGTTTTAGATGTTTCTGGGACATCAAGTTCAAAACATCTGATAATCAATTGAATTTCATGAAAGAGACTGGGGATTGATATATAGATCTGGTATATTAAGATGGGTTGTATGGGTGATGAACCATAAAAGGAAATTTAAAGGAGTCAAATAGGTAGGGAATGTACAAGGCAAGAGTAATGTCATGAAAATCCATAAAGAGAAGAAGTCAGTCAGTGATGCAAAATGAATCTGGTCCATGAAAAATGATGACTAAGAAAATGTCATCAGATTTGGTGATTAAGAAATAACTAGTAACTTTAGAGAATATTGTTTTAACTAGGGGATGAGATCTAATATGTTTCTTTTAACTTGGCACACTATCTTATAAAACATAGATAACCTTGAGACACAAAATATTAATATTTAGAAAATTCTTGTGAGCTACTTCAATAGTCATCTTTAATTTGTATGGATAATATAATCAATCAGAGGTAGGGTATTTAAGGAATATGGAATCAACTTTGAGACCAGAAATGCAAGTTCTAGTCCTACCAGGTTATATGAACACGAAGAAGTCAACCTCTCAGTTCTCTAGGCCATTCTTTAATGTTAACAGCTATACAGAATGTGTAAATGAAATAATTCCCAATTTATGAAAACTATATGCATAATTGACCATGTCAAAAACAAAAACAGCAAAAATGATTTTTTCAATAGATGTAGGAAAAGCTCATGACAAACTGTAGCATCCATTCCTATTAAAAACAAGAGAAAACATAGGAATAAATGGAACTTTCCTCAAAATGATAAGCAGTATCTACTAAAATCAAGAGCAAGCATTATCTGCAATGGGGATAAACTAGAAACCTTCCAAATAAGATCAGGGGTGCAGCAAGGGTGTCAATTATCACTGATTATTATTCAGTGTTCTACTACAAATGCTAATTCTAACAATAAGACAAGAAAAAGAAATTGAGTATGAATAGGCAATGAGGAAACAAAATTCTCACTTTTTGAAGATCATATGATGGTATACCTAAGTACCTAGAGAATGCACTAAAAAACTAGTCAAAATAATTAACAACTTTAGTGAAGTTGCAAAATATGAAATAAATTCATGCCAATCATCAATATTTCTATATATTACCAACAAACCCAGCAAGAAAGATAAATTCCATTTAAAATAACTGGGAAAAGTACAAAATATTTGCGAGTGTACCTGCCAAAACACACAGGAACTATATGAACATGATTACAAAATCCTTTTCACACAAATAAAGACAGATCTAAACAATTGGAGAAATATTAATTGCTCATGGGAAAGTCAAGCCAATATATTAGAAATGACAAAATTCATCTATAAAAATAATATGTCAAGAATATCAAGAGCAACAGGGGGAAAGGGGAGTGAAGAAAGCTCTAGCAGCACCAGATCTCAATCTATACCGTAAAGTGGCAATCATCAAAACAATCTGGTATTGGATTAAAAATAGAATGGTCAGTCAGTGGAAGAGAATAGGTGTACAATTTGCAGAAATTAATGACCACAGTAACCTATGTTTGATAAACCCAAAGATACTGCATTTAGGACAAAAATTCTCTGGTTGGGAAAACTGTAAAGCAGTCTGGCAGTCACTAAGCATAGAGCAATATCTCATATCAAAGACCCAGATAAAGTCAAAATGTGTACATGATTTAGACATAATGGGTAATTTTGTAGGCAAATTAGAATATAGAAAAAAGTTACCTGTCTAACATATGGATGAGGAAATAGTTTAAGGCTAAATAAGAGACAGAGAAGACCATGGGAGAGGATCAATACCAAGCAGGCAAAATTAAAAAGAAAGCAGGAAATGGGGGAAATTTTACAGCAAATTTCTCTGATAAAGGTCCCATTTCTCAGAGAACTGAGCCAAATTTATAGAAATAAGAGGCATTTCCCAAATGATATATAAAGACAGCTAGGTGGGAAAGTGGCCTGGAGTCATAAAGCCTCATCTTTGTGAGGTCAAATCTAGACTAAGATATTTACTAGCTCTGTGACCCTGGGCAAGTCACTTAACCCTGTTTGCCTCAGTCTCCTCATCTGTGAAATTATCTGGGGAAGGAAATGGCAAACCACTTAAGTAGCTTTGCCAAGAAAATCCCAAATGGGGTCACAAAGGGTCAGGCACAACTGAAACAACTAAACAACAACAAATATAAACAGGCAGTTTTCAAAAGAAGAAAGCAAAGTCATAGGAGAAAATGCTCTAAATAATTAATAATTAGATAAATGAAAATTAAAACAATTCTAAGGTACTACCTGATGCCTGTCAGATTGGGTAACATGACAGGAAAAGAGAATTTAAAATGCTGTAGGGGATGTGGAAAAATTGGGACACTTAATGCACTGTTGGTAGAGTTGTGAACTGGCCCAACCATTGTGCAGAACAATTTGGAACCTTGTCCAAAGGACTATAAACATGTGCATACCTTTTTACCCAGAAATACTGCTACTAGAAGTATATCCCAGAGAAATCAAAGAAAAAGGAAAAGGACCCATAAATACAAAAATATTTATAGCTGTTCTTTTTTGTGGTGGCCAAGAATTAGAAATTGAAATGATTCCTATCAGTTGAAGAATGGCTGAATGAAGTTATGTTACATGAAACTGATGGAATACTGTTTTGCTATAAGAAATGATGGAGAGGATGGTTTCAGAAAAACCTGGTAAGACGTGTATGAAATGATATAAAGTGAAGTGAGTAGAACCAGAAGAACATTTTACACTGTAACAACATTTTAATAATAATCAATCATGAAACACTAGTAACTCTGATGAACAAGAATGATCCACTTTAATTATAGAGGACTTATGAGGAAAAATGCTATTCACCTCCTGAGAGAGAACTTACAAATTCTGAGTGTACATTGAGGCACTTTTTTCACTACATTTTTCTTGGGGCTATTTTATGGGTTTCTTAAAATGGCTAATATGGAAATATGTTTTACATGACTTCCCGTATACAATCATTTGTATTGTTTGCCTTCTTGATGGGGTTAGGAGAGGGGCTATAGGGAGAGAGAGACTTGGAAACTGGAAATTTTTAGAAATTAATGTAAAATAAAGAGTTGTGGACATGAGCTAGAGGTATGTCTTCTGATAACATCAATCCATCTGATTCAGAGGTCATTAAAAAATCAGTGACACTTTGATAAACATTTGAATAGACAGTGTTTTCCAATTAGTGTTTTTAAGATCTAACAGTTGGAAATATGAACACCATTGGTCAGAATTCTGTAGACTTTGACTCTGGAAGTGGCTACACTCAATATATCTTGAAACACGAATTTATCATTATTACTATATTTCTTTGGCTTGGCATCTCATCTCTGATGAAGAACAAATTTCTCTTCTCTTTCTCATAAGTGAAATGAAAAATATTTTATTTTCTTCAAATGAGTTTTGTAAATGATCTTACATCTGACTAAGAATCTCTTTTCTTATGTTAAAAAGCAAACTGCATAGTTGAGTCTAGCTTGACAGCACGATGCGATCACATGAAGGTTATTTTAAAAATTTTAAGTAACTGCGAAATTTAAAAACAGTCAAACCTATGATTGCATTCATATACATATATATGTTGGATTGAATTTGAGAGGGCAAATGACCTTTCCTTCTTCCTTTCTATTTCCTTCTTTTCTTCCTTCCTTTTATCTTCCCTTCCTTTCATTCTTTTCTTTCTTCCCTATCTCGCTGCTTCTTTCTTTCCTTCCCCCTGCAGAAAGGCAAATAACCAATTTGTATCTCTTTTTTCTTTTGAATTGTTTAAGGCTTTTGACATCATCTTTCAACAGAAGCTATTATCTCCAAAGTTACCAATGATCTCTTAATTGCCAAATCAAATGGCCTTTTCTCAGTCCTCATCTTCCTTGACTTCTCTGCAGCATTTGACGGTATTGATCACCTTCTTTAAAACAGTCTCTCCTTTCTAAATTTTCATGACATTACTCTCCCCTGGTCAATCTGTTCAAGTACTCCTTTTCAGCTTCTTTTGCTGGTGTTGACGTCTTCCAGTGCTCTGCTACGGCAGCCTATTATATTTGTACTCTATCTTTCTATCTACTCTGTCTATTATCTTTCTATTCATTCATCTGGTAATCTCATCAGCTACCATGAATTCAATTATCATCTCTATGAAAAGAACCAAGAATTTCTATATTCAACCTTCTTCTATTTCATGAGCTACACATCACAGAGGTATCTCTAGCACATGTCCAAAACAGAACTCCTTACCTTTTCTCCCCAATTCCTTGGATTTCCGCTCACATAGATTCAATTATGCAGATGATTCTAAGATATAGCTGTCCAGTCCTAAACTCTCTCCTAATCTCCAGTTTTGTATCTCCAATCACATTTTGGATACTTTGAACTAGTTGTCTCATAGGTATCTTAAATTCAATGTGTCCATAACTGAACTCATTATCCACTCCATTCCCCCAAAACCTCTCCTCTTCCTAAATTCTCTATTTCTGTCAAGGGTACCAGCATCCTTCCAGTAACCTATGTTTGCAACTTAGGTATCATCCTTAACACCTTATATACTTTCTCTTCTCTCCTCTGACTGTCACAATCCTGCACCAGCAGGCTCTCATCACCTCATCTCTGGATAATTGCAATAATAGCCATATAGTTTCCCCACTTCAATTTTCTGCCCACTTTAGTCTATCCTCCACTCAAATGTGAAATTGATTTTCTTAATGTACATTTTTGATCATGTCACACATCCTCCCCCCAAATCCAATGAATTTCATTAGTTTTCTATTACCTCTACTATCAAATATGAACTCCTCTGTTTAGCTTCTAAAGTCCTTCATAATCTAACTCTTTATGCTTTTCCAGTCTTCTCCAGCCTTAATCTCCTCTATACACTCTGAGATCTAATAACGCTGGCCACCCTGCTGGTACTCATGAATGACATTCAATGTCCCAACTCAGGGCATTTTCATTTGCTATTGTCATGCTTAGAACTCTTCCCCTCCTGATTTCTGCTTCTCTGGCTTTCTTCAAGTCTCAGCTAAAGTTCCACCCTCCATAAGAAGCCTTTCCCTTCTCTTTAATCATCATATCTTTTGTATGGGATTACCCCCAATTTATCTGTATATATCTTGTTTGTGCATAATTGTTTGCATAATACCCCCCCATTAGACTGTGAGAGTAGAAAATGGGTTTTTTGGAGTGGGGAGGGAAGGGATTGGCCTTTCTTTGTATCCCCAGCACTTAATACAGTGTTTGGCACATAGCAGATACTTAAAAGGGCAGTTAGGTGGCACAGTGGACAGAGTGCTAGGCCTGGAGTCAGAAAGATCTGAATTCAAATTTGGCTTTAGACACTTACTAGCTGTGTGAACCTGGGCAAGTCACTTAACCCTGTTTGCTTCAGTTTCCTCCCCTGTAAAATGAGCAGGAGAAGGAAATCGCAAATCACTCCAGTATCTTTGCCAAGAAGACCCCAAAGGGAGTCACAAAAATCAAACATGACTAAAATATGACTCAACAGCAGCAAAGATGCTTAATAAATGTTTCTCTTCTGAGCTTCTCTATTACTGTCAAAGATATCACCTGGTCATACAGGTCCCTAATGTCCATGCCATTCTTGACTCCCTCACCTCCTCCCAACATATTCAATCCATTGCCAAATCTTGTTTCTAACCCCAAAACATCCTCAGATATGTTTCCTTCTCTCCACTCACCCAGCCACACAACCCTACTACAGGCTCTTATCATCTCTCACCTGGACCGCTGATTCCAATAGTCTTCTAACTGGTCATTCTTCCTTATGTCGCTTTCTACTCCAATCCATCTTCCACTCAGCTGTCAAAGTTATTTAGGCATAACCATGTCTACCTCATGCACACTGAGTCACAGTGACTCCTATTATTTCCAGTATCAAATAATAACTTCTTTGTGTGGCATTTAAAGTTATTTATAACCCGGGTCATTTTTATACTTAGTCCCCTCCATACTCTATTCTCTCACCTTCGTTTCTTAGTTGCCCCTGCTCCTTCCAAGGCTAAGTTCAAATCCTAATTTCTTATGAAAGACATTTGTCTTTCTAGATCCCTTCCCTCCTCCTTTAGCTACCATTACCTTCACCATTCAGATTACCTCCCATCTATTATGTTTATAATTTAAATATAGCTAGCTCTTTACATTTTGTATCCCTCATTAGAATGTTAGCTTCTGGAGTGCAGGGACTGTTTTTGTCTTTCTTTTTTATTCCTTGTGCTTAGTACATTGCTTGGCATGTAGTAAGCACTTGATAAATGTTTAATGACTGAATGACTGGCACTATTTAAAGAAAAAAATCAAGGGGGTCAAGAGAGGCAATCTATACTCAGATTCTCCAGTTACTAATTTTCTGTATCCCTGAGGAAATTTTTGCCTTAAGGAAACTTCCATCCTAAGATCAACAGAATGTTATAAAACATGCATACACACATATACATATAATTTATATATTTCTATAATATATTTATATTATTGTAAATATCTGAATACATTAATACTATTCATATATTAATTACATTTATATATTATTGATATAAATATGTATTTTCTAAATATATATATATATGCAGACCTACTAAAAAAAAGTGTGTGTTTAGAAGGTCAATAAGAATAGTTAGTGATTTGTTTTTGTTTTCACATGAAAAGCCCAGAACCAATATCTTTAATAAGGAATGAGAATATTTGTTCAATAACAAATATCAGAAAGGCATTTCTTGCTGGGTATGGTAGTTGTTGCTATATGATTCTTATCATTCTCTTCTTGTTTCTTACCACTTTTCCTTAGTTACTGCAGAATTGGAAGAGGATCATAAAAGACTAAGGGCCATTTTGTATTTGTTTTTGTACTGATTTACCAGTGATCTTCAATTATATGAAAAATTATTTTTAAAAATCATGCCAGATGTTCCCTATGTACCTGAAGGATAAGGAAATAGCCACCTAAATTCTTTTTCAATGCCTTTATTCTCTGATATATCTCTTACTTTCTGAAACCAATTTTCAACACTGAAGTGACCATTTTGTATCTCTTTAATTGCATTTTTGCAAGAGACCTTCCTTATGTTTTTATACATATAATCTCTCTCATAATACAAAATAAATTCTGTAAGGGTAAGGATCATGCCATATTCTTTTAACCCACAGAATTTTGTACACAATACTCAATCAATATTGCTATATTTCAGTGACACAGCTAACAAATACCTAGTTGAAATCATGCATCCAAACATTCAAGATTTTGATTTAGCTATTAATTCCCACATCAGCATATCTATCAATTCGGGAATATCTACCCAGAATAATTTCCAACATATTCATATCAAAAAGTTCACATTTTCTTTTGGCTTTTGTGCCCACAGAGTGAATCTCAGAATAGGGTTCCATATTCAGATTTAGGACCTTCATTAGGCTATCCAGAAATGTTGATTCCAAAGACATTAACATCTTAATTTCCTCTTATAATTCTTTGGTTTTGCTAATAAATGTTCAAAACTTTTACATAAGCATCATAAAAGTTGTAAATAGTTAAAGAAATATCTCAGAGATGCCATCTCTTTAAAAAGAAATGTTCTCTTTTTTAGAAATCTATGGCCTCCAGAAACCAAGCTATTCTCACTTTTGCCTTCAAATCTGCAATCCCTTAAAATACGGATCAAAAAGAGTAACCAAATGTTTAACAGGGGGATTAAATTAGGAAAGTCTCTACAAGGGAAATCAATAAGTAATTTTCAGTTATAAATTATGTATGGAAAAGGTTTTAATTCAAAAAAGACAAATTACACCTTTACATCTAAGGATGTAAGATTAAAACTCTATCTGGAAGATAGAATTTTATATTTAATATTCTTTTTATTATTAAGAAGTTGTAGAAAAATAAAGTTCAGTGGAATAATTCATAATCAACTTAAACTGTGTACCAGTGGGATACATGTGCAACTATCAATTCCAATTCCTTTTTATTCTCACCAAAATCCTATCAGCAAATGGTTTTTCTTCATTGTAAGCTTACATTTTAGCATTTATTTAAACCAACAAATTACAATCTCAAAAAATAAGTAAATGCCATTTCTTATTGCTTAATATTAGTTGTCAGAAAACACTCATCAATTCAACTATCCATCCATCCTTATCAGACTTTTGGTTAAGAATCAAAAAACTCAAACAGAAACAGAAAAAATTCTTTCATCAAGTCCAGAATTGATGAAAAGATTACCAGAATCTGTGGGCACTGGAAGAAGGATCCATACTGAGAAGTAAAAATGATCACAGGGGAGCAGGGTAAAAGGTTAGAACAGTTCTCTGACTGGAAATTCCAAGAGATCCCTAGGAACCACAGAGTTTTGAATATGAACATTGATGCCTCCTAGCATTTTGAGTACATACACATGACAGAAGGTAGACGCCAATGGCAGAAGTCCAGAATTCAAGTTTAAAACCAAACAGGAACTAGCCACCCATTCAAGAGTGCAGGATGGGGTTCACATTGGCATTGAAATCAACTACTAAATCGGAAATGGAGTCTGGAAAATACCAATAAACAGAAGAAAACACCAAACATAATGAATGTTTGTGGATGAAGAGAAGAGAAAAAGCTCAAAAAGAAAGTAACTCCACATCTATAAATAGAACTTCATAGGAATAAAAAAATCACTTGACTGCAAGAACTAAAAGAACACCTGAAATAAAGGAACAAAAAATGTATATTATTTAATCTAGTATCAGAAATAAATTATACACCATAATTGAATTTCCAAAGAAAAAAAGATTCAGAACCAAATCAAATTATGAGGAAATTCTATCAAAGTTCACAGAACAATTATTAAATAAATGATTTGCCAAAATAGGAAAAGAGATCCTTTGAAATTCTATGATACAAATATCTAATATCTAAATCAGGAGACAAAACAGAAAAAGAAAACTATAGACAAATATCCCTAACAGTGACACAAAAATGCTAAATAACATTAGCAAATAGATTTTAGGGGAAAAAACATTTAAAAATGAATTAATCTGATGAATATAAGCTTGGCTCAGTATAAGGAAAATTATAAACATAATAGACAATAATGATAACAAAAATAATTAAAATTACAATTGTATTAATAGATGCTAAAAATTTTTTTGACAAATTCTAACATCTATTTTTGTTCTTTTAAAAACACAAGAAAACATAAGAACAGATAGGAATCACTCGACAAAAAAGATCAAAGGAAACAGAAAGAGATTCAAACAAAAGTATAGCAGCACTTTTTGTAGTAGTAAAGAACTGGAAACCAATGGAGTATCCATCAATCAAGGAATGGCTAAACAAATTATGGTCTATTAATATAATGGAATACTACTGCACTTTAGGAGAAACCTGGGAAGGCCTTCACCTATGTGAGCTGATACAATTAAGTGAGCAGAGTTAAGAGAACAATTTATGCAATAACAGCATTATAGAGAAGAATGAGTCTGAAAGACTTGAGAATTATAATAATACAATCACCAATTTTGATTCCAGAGGACTAATGATGAAGCATGTTACCCTCCTGCTGATAGACAGTTGGTTGACTCAGTATACAGAATGCAACATGCATTTTCTGACACCAAGGGGGCAATTTATTTTGCACAATTATGCACAATTGTTACAAGGGCTTTGTTTTTCTTCCTTTTTTCCAACAATAGGATGAAGAGAGGATGAGGGAGGATAGAGATAAGGGAAGAAAGGACAGAGAGAGGGAGAGAGAGACAGGGAAAGAGGGAGAGGCAGAGAGGGAGAGAGAGACAGAGAGAGGGAGAGAGAAAGAGAGAGAGAGGGAGAGGGAGAGGGAGAGAGAGAGGGAGAGATTTTAAGTACTTAGAATTTGCCAGGAAGGCAAGAAAGAATCACACACAAGTTGGGAAGCTTTGAAAAGTTGAACTTGTGTACTTAAACAGAAAATCAAATTGCATGTTATAGAGATCTACAATGTCATATAGTCCTCTTTTTTATTCTACTAAGAAAATATCCATTATTTGGCATTTGCTAAATTAAGAATAAAAAAGAATAGAGGACAAATAAAGCATTTTTTTTAGAATTCACAAAAGAGAGCAGAAATTTGAGAGGGAAAGAAACAAGAAAGACAGCTTTTGAACTATTAGACTGAGTTTATTATATAATTCAAAATAAACATGCTACATGTAATGAAGATTCATGTTTCATATAGTCTTCTTTTTATGTTCTTTGCACATAAAATTGTTCATATTTGTTGGTATTTTTCCATGTTCAAAATAATAAACACTTAAGAATTTACAAAATCAGGAAGCATTTATAAGCACCAGCTAAGTTCTTGATGCTTGTGCTAGTATTTCAAGGAAACACCTAAAAATATTTTTAGAAGGCAATTGAAAGAGTAATGCTGCCATTTCTATCTTGTTTCTTCAATGTTTCAGAATTCTCAATTAATGAGGATGGGATTTAGCTGTTCTCTTAAATACTATTTTATACTTGGCATCCTTTTATAAACATTTCTGTGAGACAAGAAAATGCCAACATTTACATTTTAAAGTGAAGTAACTAAAGTATGTGTGTGTGTATGTCTCTAAATCATGAAACAGATCTTTGCTAGAACTATAATTCAAACATATGGTTTTCTCTCAATCAAGTTATTTGTATGTCTGCCCTTTAATTTTAAGTCAAGCATGTAGGTTCCCTAAAATTTGCAGGCAAATCTATAAGTTTTATGTAAAGCTTTCTTCAGTATAGCCAGATAATGCAGAAACAGATTAACTCACAAGCATCATCATTCCTTATGGTTTACAACCTTAGAAAAATACCTTTTAATCTAATTTCAAAGCCAAAGAACATTCACATATAAAAGAGTAATAACGCACTCAGCTTAAATTAAAAACTTACATTTCTTCTGTTGTATGAATGTTATTGCTAATTTCAAATTACCAAACGGGAAAAAAGAATTACTATTACTACATACAATTGGCTTGATATATCAATTCTTAGTTCTTCAACAGGGAGTACCCTAAAGTACATTAAAATATTAATTGCAAAATATAACATCGAAGCACAGAAACTGAATTGGTCTATTTCCTATGATATAAAAAGAAATAGAACCCATTTGAGATCAGAGATTATCTGGAGATAATTGAGACCATATTTCCCAGTTTTAATAAACATCTATAGTTTCACCCTTGCTAATTTTAACTAACACAAATAAATCTACAGATATCAGTCCAAGATACTTTTTTCTACTATTTAAACAAGTTTATAAAAAATCTCATTACTCAGAAAGCCTAATAGATGCTTGCATTAAAAGTACTGATCTGCAGAATTGAGCTATTTTATTTGATGATGTGGTAAGTATTGATTCATTCATGGTGGTTTTAAGCATTCATTTATAACATGTATTAACATACAAAGATATATAATGTATAATCACTTTATGATTAACATATTAGCAATGTATCATTCTGTAAAAATGTAAAATGCTTGTAAAAAATACTTAAATTTATTAACAATACTGAAAATATTCTCACTTCAAAAAGTACATATTTAAATGTATTCTAGTACAACAAAAAGGTGACAAAGTTGTATCACTGTTTTTGCAAAGCTTTTTGCTCAGATAAAGGACCTACATATCAGTAGACTTGATAGATGCCCTGTTGCATGCTTGTGGGTAGTTTTGTACAAAACTATAGTTTTGTGCCAATTTCTCCTTCACAATTTGTTAAGGCATACAATATATCTCAAGATTTCCAAAGCATATTGTATATATGGTAGACCCTATGTAGAGAGGATTTATAGAATGTCATAAAGAATTCTACATAAGAAGGCATGGATAGGTTGCAAACAGCACCTTTGAGAGGGTACCCACTTCAATGAAATTACAGAACCACTGAAGTATTAAAATGTTATTTATTTATTTTATTTCTGTGAAACACAGTTATTACCTATTGTGTAAATGGAAAGAAAAGACAACATTTTAATGTGTATAGTTTAACTTTTTCTGTCTTTGAAAAAGAAAAATGACAATACATGAAAACTCTTTTTTTAATTTCTTGGTTTTTTTTCAAATTAGTTACATGGAAGTTCTAGTACCTGACCTATCTAGATAAAACTGGTAG
Source organism: Trichosurus vulpecula (assembly GCF_011100635.1). NCBI lineage: Eukaryota > Metazoa > Chordata > Mammalia > Diprotodontia > Phalangeridae > Trichosurus > Trichosurus vulpecula. The sequence goes on along the minus strand of NC_050574.1, from coordinate 372,159,595 downwards.
AAGTCTCAATAAAATGACAGTTCATAGACAACTGGTACATGGATTTGTAAATACTGTGAGTCCCATCATGTTCCCTGAAACATAACATAGCATAGCATATTTCAAAAGCCTAATGTAGCAGAGGAAATAAAATGAAAGTTTCTGCTATTATCCAGGAATGGTGTTAGAAAAATTTCCACTATAATGTACCATTCTTACAGATTACAATAAAACCCAACTGAAGAGAATTTTTTTCTTTTTGGATCTCCACACCTATTTCTAGACAAACTTTTCTATTTTTCTGAGTTTTAACATTAACCAGAGCCTTAGATAAAAACACAAATTTCATTTCAACATTTTGTAGCAAAGTTAATAGCATGTAATAAATACAATCTCCTCAAATTAGAGTCTGATTTGGTTGCTTTTTGTTCATGGTGGATGGATAATAATAGAAAAGTATAAAAGTTTCCCCGAGGCATGGGGGTCACTGAAAATATATATGACATTATTCAAATATAGTCAGTGGTTTTTTATTTGCAGGATACATAAAATTAATGTAATTTCTAAGAATTAGGCCATATTTAGAATTTGATCTTTACAACTATCACCATAGTCATTTACATACTGTGTCTGTGGAAATACAGGCAACGAAAATACAGAGCTTTATACATAGAGAATCAGCTATGAGTCATTACTTCTAGAAACCTCACAAATATTTCACTCTAAATAAAACTTATACATTGTTAAAAAGGAACTAACATACTCCATCACAAACATTTTGCATACATATGTACATGAGCATATGTATATTCCATATAGAGGAGCCATCAGATTGTAGATCTCACAAAATCAAGCCAATGTAGATTCCATTGAAAAGAATGGCTTGCCAGGTGTCCTTTCAATTCTATTTGAAAGGCTTTGCATTGTTGAGCATCAAAATGTTATTAAAGAGTATCCCAAAATTAAACATTTGTAAGAACATTTTTTTTACTCAGCCTGCAACTGCTTTCCAGGTTAGTTCAGCTTCTAGTCAGATATACATCCAAGTCGTACAAAATGATCGGTAAAGAAAATGAAAATTCAAAGGTGCCGCAAAATAGGGCTTTGCAAAGTAATCCATGGTACTGAGTGGTTAATTTAAAAACCCTATTTTTTTTCTCAGTTTGAAGTTTTTAAACCTTGCGGATGGTTGGAGTAGGAAAAAGGAAATTTACTAGGCAGTACAAAGGAAATCTTGTTGTCCTCTATTGTGGCAGTGGGGGTGTTACCCAATCCTAACTTATCTATGTTGATAAAGGAAATCAAAAGCAGAGTAACAAGAAAAAAGTTCCTGTCAAATCAAAAGGTACCCATCCTTACCTTAATAGTGCTGGCCATAGTGCATTCAAGTTTATTAATCGTTAATTATTGATAATAATAATTATTGCTTCTCTCTGACCAGAAAGTAGTTTTGATGAGGTTGTTTAAAGCGGATGAGATTGTGCTAAGTCTGGGAAATGAAGTCAGCCAATGGCAGGAAGAGGTTTCTATTGGTCCTGGCTACATGACTCGAAGAAACAGGATATTTGGGAGCAGAGAGATAAGAGACCCTAAAAACAATGTTGTTTTTCTTGACTACATACAGCCAAGATTTGTTTTTTTTTCCTAATTAAAAAAGAAGTGTCAATTGCTAGTGACTGGCTGCTTGGGCAGGTGTGATTGGCTGTGCACTGTGTGTAACATTCTGCACTGAAGCAGGATGCAGGTGATGGTCCAACTGGGCCAAGTACTGTGCAATTTCACATAGGCTAGTCCCTGGGGACCCACATATTTAATATGTCTACCAAACAGTATTGACAGTCTCTGTCTTGTCAAACCTCCTACATCATCATTAATAAGGAATCAGATAAATTAAGGTTTCCTGGCCTTATGACTTTCTCATGAAAGAAAGCTTTCAGGTAACATTCATTTAACAGAGTCAAGAGATATTTATTAATAGTTCTTTTTTTAATATTTTCAAGTTTCTAGTCAATATCTAAACCCCCAAACATCTTAAATATCCCTTTTACTTTTTCTCCTTCGATGTGTACAAATTTAAAGACTCTAGGACTTTGTGAATCAAAGTAAACAAAATGGGGAAAGTATCTTTTTATCAAGTTTACTAAAAATCCAAATATATATCCAAAATTTCTTCAGTTCACTACAATCACACAATGCCACTGGGAATATTGCCACTTGGCACAAGTCACAAAGGCAAAGAAATTTGGACACCCATGGGATTTTGCCTGTACGTTATGTGAAATGATTAATTAAGAAATTTTCAAAACTGAATCCATAAGTTCAGGGTCACATTTTTTTTTGTTTCTCTTTCTCCTGATAGCAACAACAACAACTACAATAGAAGCTAACATTTAGACAATGAATACAGACATGCACATTACTTAGAGAATTTCCTACATAACTTTTATTACTCATTTTCAGGAAATGACATACTCTGGCAGTAACATTTTGCCTAGACAGGCTACAGGAAAGTTACACAAGTAAAAAGGTGTGGCCCAAATATGTAACAGAAGAGAACACAATAGAGTCAAATCCTGAATCAAAGTTGACTAAGAGTTTCAGCTAATTGATCAAGAAGCTGATTTGATGAAGCCATAAAGGCTACACAATTCGACACAGATCACAGGACTCATTTTTGTAAATTAGACTATTTATATTTTGTCTACCTTAAGAAACAAACCCCCAGAAAGCTGATTTCACCTTTGTGCCAGGCCAAGAAAGATGACTTGTATGAATTTTTTTGTTTTCTGTGTGAAAATCAAAACCTGACCAGTTTATAACAATTGTATTTGGTGGGAATGTTGATTTCCTCTCCTTTCATCTCCAAACAATGAGGGAGATGAGTAGCTGATTAGAAATTCACTTCCCCTAAGTTTTCAAAACACTTGGAGCTGTTTTATATGGGTAATTTCCACCCAATGTCCTTCAGTTTCTTTTCTTTCATAGTTTGAAATTACACTGTAGCATACTGTGTTCTACTATGGTTGTACTTAACTACAATTTTTAAAGTACAATTCAATAATAAGGAAAAATGGACAAAAGAAAATTCTTCATTATCTCATACAGTTGACTCCTCTCCATTTCTTCATAACTCAACATATTCTTTGTCTCTGTACTAGAAAGATCAAGGATTTTATTTCTATTGCATTGTTCCAGACTAATAGAGCACTGTAACCCTTCATTTTCCCTGGCTCAAATGTAATGTGACTGAAAAATTAAATAGCTACATGTAAGTTTTTTTCTGAGTCAATGTAAATTCTTCTTCACTGGGCAAAAAAAAAATCTAAAACTGTATTTCCTTTAAAATATGTATTAATTTAAAAATAGAAAGGCCCTAATTAATTCCTGTGCATTTTAGTGTTTTTAATAGGAACGAGTGTTGTATTTTGTCAAAAGTTGTTGGTTTTTTTGCATCTGTTGAGAAAATCATCCGATTTCTGCTGGGGTTGTTATTGATATGGCCAATTATGTCGATAGTTTTCCTAATACTGAACCAGTCTTGCATTCCTGGTATAAATCCCACCTGGTGATAGTGTATGATCTTTTTTATATATTTCTATAATTTTCTTGCTAGTATTTTACTTAAAATGTTTGCATTGATTGTTCATAAGGGAAATTGGGCTATATGTTTGTTTCTCTGTTTTTAGTCTTCCTTGTTTAGGTATCAGAAACATAGTTAAGTCATAAAGGAAATTTGGTAGGACTCCTTTTTTGACTATTTTTCCAAATATTTTGTATACTATTAGAATTAATTGTTCTTAAAATTGGTAGAATTCACTTGTGAATCCATCTAGGTCTAGGGATTTTTTCTAAGGGAGCTCATTGATGGCTTGTTCAATTTCTTTTTCTAAGTAAGATAGGGTTATTTAAGTATTCTATTTTCTTTTCTGATAATCTGGACAATTTATGTTTTGTAAATGGTCATCCATTTCATTGAAATTGTTAGATTTATTAGCATATAATTGGGCAAAATAGCTCCTACTAATTGCTTTAGTTTCCTTTTCATTGGTGATGAATTCATCCCTTTCATTTTTGATACTGGTAATTTGGTTTCTTCTTTCTTTTTTTAAAATTAAATTAACCAATGGTTTATCTATTTTGTTGGTTTTTTTATAAGACCAGCTATGAGTTTTATTTATTGGTTCAGTGATTTTCTTACTTTTAATTTTATTAATCTCTCCTTTGATTATCAGGGTTTCCAACTTGGTGCTTAATTGCGGATTTTTAATTTGTTCTTTTTCTAATTGTTTTAGTTCATGTCCAATTCATTGATCTCCCCTTCCTCTATTTTTTTTTTGATGTCAGCTTTAGAGATATACATTTTCCCCTAAGTACAACTTTGGTTGCATCCCATAAATTTTGGTATGTTCTCTTCTTGTTGTTATTCTCTTTAATGAAACTATTGTTTCTATGATTTGTTCTTTGACCCACTTATTCTTTAAGATTAGATTATTTAGCTTCCAATTAATTTTTAATTTATGCTTCCATGGCCCTTTATTGGATGTAATTTTTATTACATTATGATCTGATAAGGATGCATTTAATATTTCTGCTTTTCTACAGAAATTGTGAGGTTTCATAACCTAATACATGGTTGATTTTTGTACTGCTGAGAAAAAGATAGTTACATTTCTATCCCAAATCAATTTTCTCCAGTGACCTATCATATCTAATTTTTCTAAAATTCTATTTACTTCCTTAACTTCTTTCTCGTTTATTTTATGGTTAGATTTATTTAGTTCTGGGAGGGGAAAGTTGAGGTCCCCCACTGGCACAGTTTTGCTGTCTATTTCCTACTGTAATTCATTCAAGTTTTCCTTTAAGAATTCTGATGCTATGCCATTTGGTGCATATACGTTAAGTATTTGTATTACTTCATTGTCTATGGTACTTTTAATTAGATCTATCTTTGCTTTTTGTTTTGTCTAAGATAGTGATTGCTACAATTGTTAGGTTTTGTTTTGTATTTTTTTACTTCAGCCAAAGCATAGTAGATTCTGCTCCAACCTCTTTTTATTTTTAATTATGTGTCTCTCTGCTTCAAGTGTCTTCCTTGTAAATACCATATTGTGTGATTCAAGTTTTTAAACCATGTTGCTCTCCACTTCTGTTTTATAGGTAAGTTCATCTCATTCTCATTCAGAGTTATCATACTTTTCCCCCCTGTTTATCCTCTCCTTTCTCCTTCCACCCTTTACCTCCTCAAAAGCATTTTGCTTCTGACCACTGTCTCCCCCAATCCATCCTCCCTGCCATCCTCTCCTTTCTCCTTCCACCCTTTACCTCCTCAAAAGCATTTTGCTTCTGACCACTGTCTCCCCCAATCAATCCTCCCTGCTATCAGCAGCCTCCTCTTATCCTCCTCCCTTTCTACTTCCCTATAGGGTAGGATAGACTTCCATACCCAAATGAGCAAATTCTGATGAGAGTAAGGTTCAAGCTTTGCCCCTCAACTTACAGCTCTTTTGCACCTCTTTTATGTGAGTTATTTACCCCATTCTACCTCTTCTTTCCCCCTTCTCCCAGCGCACCCCCCTTTCTAACCTCCTAACTTTTTTTTAGATATCATTCCATCATAGTCTGTCTATGTGCTCTCTATGAATACTCTTTCAAACTGCCCTAATAATGAGAAAGTTATTATGAGTTACAAATCTCTCCACATGGGAACATAAATTATTTAACCATATCAAGTCCCTTGTAATTTCTCTTTCTTATTTACTTTTTTATGCTTCTCTTGAGTCTTGTATCTGAAATCCAAATATTCTATTCAGCTCTGGTCTTTTCATCAGGAATGTTTGAAAGCTCCTAGTTTCATTAAAAATCCATTTTTCCCCAAAGGATTATACTCAATTTTGCTGGGTAGGTGATTCTTGGTTGTAATCCTAGCTCTTTTGCCATCCAGGACGCCATATTCCATGTCCACCAATTCTTAAATGTAGAAGCTGCTAAATCTTGTGTTATGCTGACTTTGGCTCCATGATATCAGAAATGTTTTTTTTTTCTGTATGCTTACAATATTCTTCTGGAATTTTTGTATCATATTCCTAGGAGGTTTTATTTTGGGATCTCTTTCAGGAGTTAATTGGTAGATTCTTTCAATTTCTATTTTACCTTCTACTTCTAACATATTAAGTCAGTTTTCTTTGATCATTTCTTGATAGGTGAAGTCTAGGATCTTTTGTTGATTATGGCTTTCAGGTAGTCCAATAATTCTTAAGTAATCTCTCCTTAATCTATTTTCCAGATCAGTTGTTTTCCCAATGAGATATTTCACATTTTCTTCTATTTTTTCATTCTTTTTATTTTGTTTCATCATTTCTTGATGTCTCATGGAATCATTACCTTCTACTTGCCCAATGCTAATTTTTTAAGGCATGGTTTTCTTCAGTGAGGTTTCATATCTCCCTTTCCACTTGGACAATTCTACTTTTTAAGTTCTTTTCTTCGTTGAATTTGTGTATCTATTTTTTTCATTTGGCCAACTTTACTTTCTAAGGAGATCTTCTCTTTAGTAGATTTTTGTGTCTCTTTTACCATTTATCCTGTTCTGTTTTTAAAATTATTTTGTTTCCAGTATTTTTGTGCCTCCTTTTCTAAGCTGTTGACTCTTTTTTCATAATTTTCTTGCACCACTCTAATTTCTTTTCCCAATTTTCCTCTACCTCTCTTATTTGTTTTTTTTCAATTATTTTTGAGGTCTTCTGGGACCTGAGACCAATTCACATTTTTCTTTTAGGCTTTGCATGTAGTTGCTTTGATTTTGCTGTCTTCTTCTGAGTTTGTGTTTCAATCTTTGCTTTAACCACAGTAATTTTCTATGGTCAGGTTCTTTTTCATTGTTTGCTCATTTTCCAGTTTATTTCTTGGCATTGAACTTTATGTTAAAATTGGGCTGTGCTTCTGGAGTGGAGGGGACACTGTCCCAATTTCAGAGTTTTTGTACTGATGTTTTCAGAAATAACTCTGAGGTTGGCAAGCTCTCAGTTCTTCCAAGGAGGTATGACCCAAAGAGAGGTTGGTCACTGCTCTCCTGGCCTGTGTTCTAATCTGTAAGTGACCACAAAAACTCTATTCAGTCCTAGAACTATGCAGGGCTCCTGCTTCAGCTAGTACTCCACCTTGCCCTGGGAATCTAACCCAGAACTACATATGGGCAATGCAACAGAGTCCAGCAGAGGGTCCCCTGTAATCTTCTTCTGACCAGTTGTCTCATCCTCTTACTGTCTGTGGGCTGAGAGCTCTGGAAATCACCAACACTTCTTGATTCAGTCACACCTAAGGTCGGCTACTGGTTTGCCTGGCATCATTCTGTTTACACACATTTTCTTTGTGTTTTAATAGCATGGCAAAAACCTGTAAGGCTGAAAACTCTTTTATAAAAAAATTATTTTTCTAAAGGTGAGATAATAGCATAAATTTGCTATATGTTGTCTCCAACATGACACATTAACTCTTTGAAAGCATGAGTCCTGGAATACAAAAAATTCATGAAAGTTTTAAGAAAAGGATGTGCTTGGATCTTTGGGGAGAATCACTATATTTTTAGCCACCTGGAGCTGACCTGCAGTGGAAAATTACACTAGGAACTTTAGGGCTGATAGAGGCTTTCCCATTGTAAGCAAGGATTCTCATAAGAACATAACAATTTTTAGGTTTGTAGGAATTATATATAGTGGTTATAGTAATGAGGTTGATGTACATGTTGCCAGAGCTAGCTCCATATTTGGGAGGCTCCAAAGAAAGATATTAAAGAGAAGAAGTATTAGACAGCCTACCAAACTGAAGGTCTACATGCTGACCTCGTTGCTGCATGCCTGTGAAACCTGGACAATCTACAGTGCCAAGCCAGTACACTGAATCATTTCCATTTGAATTGTCTTAGGGAGATTCTGAAGTTCACCAGGCAAGATGAGATATCAGACACAGAAGTCCTTTCTCAAGCCGAATTTCCAAGAATTTAAACTCTACTGCAGAGAGCACAACTCTGATGAACACTCTAAAGGTCTCTCTGAAGAACTTTGGAATCTATTGGGAGACATGGGAGATACTAGCATGTGTGCCCATATCAAAGAAGGTGATGTAGTCTATGAGCAAAGTAGAATTGCAGTAGCTCAAGGGAAACATGAGATGTACAAATTTATAATTATTTCCACTCCTAATGTTCATGTGGACTATTTGTGCCTCACCCACTGTAGAGCCTTCTAAGCTCATATTGGTGGGCTTAGCCACTGTCAGACACACTGTACCTTGACCCTGAGATAGTGATGTCATTTTGGTCCTCTTTGAGAACAAAGGATGAAAACCAACCAACCAGAGTGCTGATGGACTTGGAGTCAGAAAAAACTTTTATTCAAATCCTATCTCTGACACTCAATACCTGTATAACCATGTCAAGTCATGTAACCTTTATGAGCTTTAGGTTGTATAGTTTGGTAGAGGGATTTTTTAGGGCAGTTGGGTGATTTTCTTAATCCTACAGAGAGAATTCATAAGATACTGATTTTGTTCTGAGATAACGTGACTCAAGCCCATCCTTGGGTAACTTAAATTTGATAAAAGAATGAACTAAGACACAGAAATGGGCCATTTGACAGTTAACCAAAGGAGATTTGCAAAGCCATAATAAGAGCATATTTAAGGAAGCCATGCATTAAGGATATCTGAAGTTGATTCAGCTGCACAATGCTCCCTTGCCTGAATTCCCCATTGTGATCTGCCAACCAAGCATCTGATAGCACCTGAAGCACTTTATGTCTATTTCAGACTCGGGTGATCAAGAAATTATATCAACAGCCTGAGCATTTAATCCTCAGAGCCAATTAAGTCTCAAGGATGGCTTCAATGTATTTTGAGGAAAAAAATATCACTCCCACATGTTTGATATAGCTTAATCTTCAGGCACATGGATGATACAGTGAATAGAATGCTGAGCCTGGAGTCAGGAAGACTCATCTTCCTGAATTCAAATCCAGCCTTAGACACTTACTAGCTGTGTGATCCTGGGCAAATTACTCAAACCTATGTTTGTCTCAGTTTCCTCATTTGTAAAACGATCTTGAGAAGGAAATGGCGAACTATTCCAGTATCTTTGTCAAGAAAACCCCCAATGGGATCATGAAGAGTCAGACACAACTAAGGAATGACCGAGTGAAAAGCTTCACTTCTCTGTTTATCCCAAATTAAATATATCTTTAATTGGTGTTCAGGGCAAAAGAAACCTTTGAAGATATTATTGAGTTGTTTCACTTGTAACAGTATTAAAACTTTATAGGCTATGTGTAGAGGCTTGGAAACATGTACAGAGTACCTGCAGAGGCTTCTCTTCATCTGGAGAACTGGGGAAATCTGCTCTAGAGGGCATAAGGCATTAGAAAAGTGCCTTGTAGAGAGTATAGAGCATGTCTAGACATTTTGAAACTGACCAACAACAGCTACTGGAGAGAACAAGCTTTGTTTGACTGCAGAGACATTCACAAAGTTCTGTTAATTTCAGCTACCTCCTCTACATATTTCTTTTTTGTCTTTAAACTCATGGTATCTGGTGAGAGACCATACTGACTTTGGGGGCTTTGGAAGGCTATGAGAACAAGTCACAAGAATCTGGAAGTCAGAGCTTAAGCTAGATTTTATAGCCAGCATAGCACTGATGTACTGAGGAGTGACTTTTAGATGTTATCTTCAGAACCCCAGGCCAATAGGAGCTGAGATGCAGGCTCATTCAGGAGTTATCCCATACATGAAAATGAACTGGTAGGAGCAATGCTATGCAGGAACTGAGCTAAGTTTCTAACCTACTCTCCCAGAGACATAAGTAGTTAGGGTAAAATATGCCCCTGAGGTGCTAGGTTCATTTTTGTTATAACTTTGAAGTAAATATCGCTTTGTAAAATCTAACCAAAAGAGGTTAAATGGAACTGGGATAAGGGATCAAGTTTACGGCAGTGGAAAAGAAACTATCCCAATCCCTCGGGGTACCCTAGGACCTGAAGGCAAATGTAGTCAACTTGGATTTGGCAGTATGTGCCAGAGCATGCACATTACATATGGTTTGATCATGCATTTAAAAATTTTCAGAAAGTTACACATATCTTTATGCTGAATAATAAATCAATATGAATAACATCCTTAGGACATTAACTTCTTTATGTGGATCCATATTTCTTCTAATTTGATAACGAATGTAAGTCATTTTGCCAAATTGAATAGAGCAAAGGTTTTATAAATATACTTTTATGAACAAGTTGATATGTTCTATCTATGCCAGGTTTGACCTATGGTACTCCATATACTTTTAAAATATAGTCATACAATTTGAAACTATGTCCCCAAAGCAAGTAAACTATGCATACTCTTTGATACAATGATATCACTGAGAAAGTAAAGAAAGAAGAAAAGAACCCATAGGTATGAAACTATTTATAGCAGCTCATTTCATGGAAACTGAAGAGGTGCTGAATGGTATAACAAGTTAGGGTTACCTGGGAAGACATGTGTGAACTGATGCAAAATGAAGTGAGCAGAACCAGGAGAACAATTTATACAATAATAAAGCTGTAAAGACAAACAACTTTGAAAGATTTAGGACCTCTGGTAAACGCGATGGAGTAGAGCAAGAGGACTTATGATGAAATATGCTATCTACCTGCATATAGAGAGATAATAGACTCAGTGTATAGATCAAAATACATATGCATTTATACACATGTGTGTATGTATGTATGCATGTATTTATAGATATGACATGGCTAATGTGGAAATTTGTTTTTACTGAATATACATATTTGTAATGAGTTTTGTTTCTTTTGCTTTCTCAACGAGTGAGGCGAGGAGAGGTGGAAGGAAAACAATTCAGAACTGGAAATTAATTAAAATTGAGTCTTAAAATAAATTAATAAAAATATAAAATTTAGGCATGCACTGCTTGTCAACATAGGAAAGCAGAGTGCTGCTTATAAATCTATTAATAATACCTATCCAAAATTAAACTAAGAAAAAGACAATTTTGAAGTAACTAGCTTTAGAAAAGCTCTTCTTATACTACTAAATGAATTTGATACATATATTTATTTATTCACAAATTTATTTGCTTGTTTGTTGCACAACATATAAGTGAAGGGACAAATCTGTGATTTTATTGGTTTCCCTGTACTGATGCAGATCAACAATTCAACCATAATTTATAACCTTAAACAGCTGTCTGAGACACTATCACTAATATCACTAAACAGAGGTTCAGACGTTTAATATGTGCCAGAGACAGGACCTGAGGCCAAGTCTACAATTCTGGCCCTCAATCTGCTATGCTTCCTTTTAGCTAATCAGTTACTCAACTTCATAGTTTCCAGCTTTGGGCTCTCAAAGTGATTAATCTTGACTCTTCTTGGCAATTACAGAAGGATACCACATAGCACTAGACTTATCCTAGAACATATTGTGTTCTAAGACTTCAGTTGAAGGAAAGAAAACATTTCCTTTTGAATTTATTATAAATAATGTGTCAAAATAAGCAATAAATGTTCACCTGGCATTTTGGTTAAGGTATATGCATATAAATTTCTTGTCCATATACAGACTGAGAAATAACTCTTCCTCAAGTGACAAGTACTTAGGATGAATTGATTTTATGGAGCAATAAAGTATCTACTATGGGTTTTCCTAGATGGAAACTAGAAAAAATCTCTGACTTATGCTTCCATTGTTACTAGGGGATGTTATATGTGCCAAGATCCTTTAAACTGTTGCTATGTTCTTACTATGGAGATATCTTTTTTTAATTCATTGAAAATCAAATTAAATCCAACAGTGTTTTATTCTAAAACAATGTTCCAAGCAGGTTGCACAGTAAATAGAGTGCTAGGCCTCAACTCAGAAAGTTGTTATTGTTCAGTCATGTTTGATTCTTCATGACCCCATGGACCATTGCATGCCAGTACTGTCCATGGGGTTTTCTTGACAAAGATACTGGAGTGTTTTCCCTTTTCCTTCTGTAGTAGATTAAGGTGAACAGATGTTAAGTGACTTGGCCAGGGTCATGCAGCTAGTAAGTGTCTAAGGCTATATTTGAACTCAAGTCTTCCTGACTTCAGGCACAACACTATATCCACTGGGCCACCTAGCTGCTTCCCAAGTCAGGAAGACTTGAGTTCAAATCTGTAAGACTTTGGGCAAGTCTCTTAAGCTCTATTTGCCTGTTTCCTCATCTACTAATAGAGGATAATAATAGCCCTACCTCCTAGTCTTGTTGTAAAGATCAATTGAGATAATATTTGGAAAGTGTTAAGCATACTTCCTGGCACATAGTAAGTGCAATAAATATGCTAGCTATTATTATTCTAGAATGAGTTTTTTAAAATAAATTCTATTTTATTACATTGAATGAAGATATGTGTTTCTGGAACCAGACGTCTAAAAGGAATATAAGTTATTTTTTAAATTTATTAGTTTCTTGTTGAATAGGAGAGTTTTGAAAAGAAATGTGGTTAATGATAATGATATCAAAAAAGAAGGAAAAATTGATGAATCATTTAAAAATGCAAATAAAGGAGCAAAAGAAAATTCAGAATGAAACCAAGACAAGTAGAGTAGTGTTGGAACTACCCATGTTAAATTTGAAATATAGATGTTTTAAAAGCTGTATTTTTGTAGATTCACAATTTCATATGGTGGTCCTCTTTTTCCTGTTCTTTGAGTGTGGAAATGTTCTTGTTTGTTGATGCTTATCAAGTTCATAGTAATAAAATGGAAAATTTAAAAATAACAGTTCATAGATTTGTTGCAAAACAGTGGAATTCCTTATCTTTTAATCTCACTAATTTATTCGGAATAAATTCCAAATATAAAAATGGGTTACATCTTCTTAGGATTTCAGACTTAGAATTTTATGATTATCAAGTCCAATCTCAGTCTTGGAGAGGTGAAAAGACTTTCCTGAGGTCATCCTAGAATGACCAGTACTAGAACTCCACCCAGTACTAGAACTCATCTCCTGACCTTATTTTTACCACACCTGCCTTCTAGTCTCATAAAAATTCTGAGAAGATTTATAGTCACCTAATATTTTATTGATATGTTAGTGAATTTATTCTTAATTAAATAGAATATGGAACATATTTCTTTTCAAAGACTTTTTCCAGCTGGGGAGCAGAGCCAAGATGGTGGTGTAAAAGCAGAGCTTTGCTTGAGCTCTCCCCCAAGACCCTCCAAATATCGGTAAAAATTTCTCTAAACAAATTCTAGAGCTGCAAAACCCACAAAATGACAGAGTGAAACAAATTTCCAGCCCAATACAACCTGGAAGGTCAACAGAAAAGGTCTATTGCACCAGGCTTGGAGAGGAGTGCTGGAGCAGGCCTCACGGGACTGAATCACTGCCAGCTTTGGAAGTTTCCAGACTTCTCAACCCACAAATTCCAAAGCCAATGTAGAAGGTCAGTGGTAAAGGTCTCTCTGGACTCAGTGAGACAAGAGTGTGGTCTGGCCTCAGCCATGAGGTAACAGAGATGGTAGCAGCAGCAGCAGCAGCAGCAGTGGCTGCTTTTGGAGCTCCAGGAAGAAAAACAGTGGAGAGATCAAGCAGCTGATCAGAGAAGGATTGCAGGAATCTCTTTGCTGGTACTGAGGCAGGATTCTCTTGCTTTGCCCTGCTTGGATCTGGGTCACAGTCCTGGGTGGTGGTCCTGGGGTGAGGAGTGCTGGTGTGGCAGAGCTTATGGCTGTGGTGGAGAGGGGCTCCTCCTTACAGTTCCAAGGCAGAAAAGAGTGCTTGTGGTCACTCACAGACCAGGAAAGCACAGGCCAGAAAAGGAGGAAACACCTCTCTTTTGATCATTCTAACTTGGAAGAACTGAAAATTTACAGGCCCCTAGAAGTATTTCTGAAAATAGCTGCACAAAACCCCTGAAGTTTGGGACAGGACGCCATACACACTGGAAGCAGAGTCCTACCTTAAAAAAGAATTCTAAAGTCAAGTATTTGGCTGGGAAAATGAGCAAACAGTGTAAAAAAAAACTCAGAATATAGAATCTTACTTTGGTGACAAAGAAGATCAAAACATACAATCAGAAGAAGACAAGAAATCCAAAGCTCCTACATCAAAAGCCTCCAAGAAAAACATGAATTGGTCACAGGTCATGGAAGAGCTCAAAAAGGATTTTGAAAATCAAGTAAGAAAAGTAGAGGAAAATTGAAAAGAGACATAAGAGTGATGCAAGAAAATCATGAAAAACAAGTCAACAGCTTGCTAAAGGAGACCCAAAAAATACTGAAAAAAAATCTAAAAAAAATGGACTAACCCAAATGGCAAAAGATGTCCAAAAAGCCAATGAGGAAAAAAAATGCCTTAAAAAGCAGAATTGGCCAAATGGAAAAAGAGGTCCAAAAGATCACTGAAGAAAATAATTCCTTAAAAATCAGAATGGAGAAAATGGAAGCTAATGACTTTATGAGAACTTAAGAAATAGAAACAAAAAGTGAAAAAAATAGGAGACAATGTGAAATATCTCATCGGAAAAACAACTGACCTGGAAAATGGATTCAGGAGAGATAATTTAAAAATTATTGGACTATCTGAAAGCCATGATCAAAAGGAGAGCCTAAACATCATCTTTCAAGAAATTTTCAAGGAAAACTGCCCTGATATTCTAGAACTAGAGGGTAAAATAGAAATTTAAAGAATCCACTGATCACTTCCTGATAGAGATCCCAAAAGGAAAACTCATAGGAATATTGTAGCCAAGTTCCAGAGTTCCCAGGTCAAGGAGAAAATATTGCAAGCAGCCAGAAAGAAACAAGTCAGGTATTGTAGAAACACAATCAGGATAACACAAGATTTAGTAGCTTCTACATTAAGGGATCAGAGGGCTTGGAACATGATATTCCAGAGGTTGAAGGAGCTAGGATTAAAACGAAGAATCACTGACTCAGAAAAACTGCATATAATCCTTAAGGGGGAAAATGGATATTCAATGAAATAGAGGACTTTCAAGCATTCTTGATAAAGAAGACCAGAGCTGAATAGAAAATTTGAATTTCAAATACAATAATAAAAAGAAGCATGAAAAGGTAAACAGGAAAGAAATTATAAGGGACTTATTAAAGTTGAAGTGTTTACATTCCTACATGGGAAGATGATATTTGTGACTCATGAGACCTTTGTTGTTATTATGGTAGTTGGAGGAAATTATATATATATATATATATATATATATATATATATATATATATATATATATATACACACACATATGTATGGATGATATCTAAAAAAAATTAAAGTGTGAGAGAGGAATATATTGGGAGAATGAGAAAGGGAGAGATAGAATGGGGTATATTATCTCACATAAAAGAGGCAAGAAAAAGAGGGGAAGAGGGGGGAGGTGAGAGGGAACAAGTGAACCATACTCTCATTGGAGTTGGCTTAAGGAAGGAATAACATATACACTCAATTGGGTATCTTACCCTACATGAAAGTAGTGGGGGAATGGGATAAGAGGGGAGGGATGATCGAAGGGAGGGCAGATTGGAGGAGGGTTTAGTTAGAAGAAAACACTTTTGAAAAGGGATAGGGTCAAAGTAGAGAACAGAATAAATGGTGGACAGGATAGAATGGAGGGAAATATAGCTGGTCTTTCACAACATGACTATTATGGAAGTGTTTTTCATAACTACACATGTATAGCCTATATTGAATTGTTTGCCTTCTTAATGAGGGTAGGTGGTAAGGCAAGAAGGGAGAGAATTTGGAACTCAAAGTTTTAAAAAACAAATGTTAAAATTATTTTTACATGTAACTGGGAAATTAGATATACAAGCAATGGGGTATAGAAATCTATCTTGTTACAAAAAAGTAGGGGGAAAGGGTATAAGGGGAGAGAGTTGATAGAAGGGAGGGCAGACTGGGGGAAGGGGTAATCAGAATTCATGCAATCTCATGGAGGAGGAGAGAGATGGGGAGAAAATTTGGAACTCAAAATCTTGTGGAAATGAATGTTGAAAACTAAGAATAAATTAATTTTTTTAAAAAGAAACATATAATCTAAACAACCTAATTTCAAAAGACAGTTTGAACAAAGCACAACTAAACTGCTACAGAAGAAAGGATTAGGACCAGGTGGACTTGTAAATGAATGCTACCAAATATTTAAAGAAGACATAATTCTATTTAGGGGAAGCTAGAGACAGCTCCAACCAATTGTGAAAGTGTAAGTGTTTTCAGTTTAAGTGTTTACACCTTGGATATTGGCAAATGCTACAAATTAAGGCTTATTATTAAATTACTACTATATATTGTTATATTATTGTATTATAGTAATATAGTATTATATATTATTAAATCAAAATGTATTATTTTGTTAATTATCTAGACTTAAGAAAGTAATGGAGAGAATATTGATAGTATAGGTTAAATTTAAAAGTCTTTTCTTTAAAACGTATTGAAACCGTTCTTGAGACATGATTGACTCAGAGGACTAAAGGCTCAGGCTATTGCCATCACTTCCTGGTCACACTGAATACAAACACTCATGAGGGGCTGCAGGAATGTTTTGATACATAGCTGGAAATCTGCCTCTGACTACAAAGGGGAAACTCCCTCAGCTGAATCACCTCTGGATGACTTCTGGGTTTATCATTTTTGAATATCCTTTTCCTTCTGTCGCTAAATAAATCACCTTCTCCTGAAAAAAAAAAGGGGAAAAAGACTTTTTTCTTCTGCAGCTTTCTAGATTTGAGATGAATAGACTGTACTTGGTGTAAGTAGAGAACTTGGAGAGGATTGTATAAATTTCAGTGGATCATGCCAATTTTTACCTAAAAGAAATAATGGGAAAAAGTATTCAATCTGAAGTTAGACTGTTGATTTGAATCTTAACTCTTTAACTTTGCATTTCTAGGCCTCAGCTTCCTAATCCATAAAATATAAAGATATGGACTAGATCTCTAAGTTCCTTTCCAGAATGAAATACTATGTTGACATAACATCACTTGATCCTATTGCCTTCTAAGGCTAGCCTGACCCTTTGGGGTTGTATGAGGTTCTTTTAGAATAGCTCAAGAAGTGGCCAATTTTCTGGTAGTCATTTTTCCATACCAAGGGAAAAAATACTATAGTTTTACATATGTATATACATATATATAACTAATATTCATTTAAATATAATAAAAATAAGATTAATCATAATAATGAGGAGGATATTGAGTTTTACCTTGAAAACAAACTAAACATATTGAATATTTTCTCCGATCCTCAAGACCTCTCAAATCCTTCCAAAATAAGATTATTTACAAGAGATAAAGCAATTGCTGTTGTCTCCCCAGACTGAGACACCAAGAACCCAAATGTGTTAACAATCTAAGGAATTAACAGCACAGAAGGCTAATTAATCACTAATCCTCAAGGTGCTCATTCAGCATAAACTCCTCACTAATTCCCACACTTTTTAGCAGAACTGTACTATAATTAATCAATCAATAAACATTTATGAAGCATCTACTATAAGCTAGGCACCATGCTAAACCTTGGATAAAAAAGGAGGCAAAGGTAGATTAGAAAATCATCAGCATAGAGGTGGTAATTAAATCCTAGGGAGCTGATGTGATCTCCAAGTGAAGTAGTATTGAGAAAGAAGAGAAGAAGGTCTAGGACAGAACCCTAAGGGACATCTATGGTAACATGATATGATCTGGAAGAGGATACAGGAAACAGACAAAGAAGGAGAGGTCAGATAAGTAGAAGGAAAACTGGGAAAGACTGATGTCCCAAAAACCAAAGATGAAAGATTAATCAATAATGACAAAGGCTACAGAGAGACTGAGGACAATGAGGATTGAGGAAAGGTCTTTGTGTTTTACAACTAAAAGATCATTAGTAAGCTTGAAGAGAACGGCTTTGGTGGAATGAAAAGGTTGGGAGCCAGATTGTAAAGGGGATATAAAGACAATGAAAGGAGACAAAAATCTACTTATTATAGATGGCTTGTTGAGGACTTTAACTACAAAGGGGAGAAGAGATATAGGATAATAATTTGCAGGATGGAAAAATCATTTGAGTTTTTTTAAGGTTGTTGTGGAAGACATGGGCAAGTTTTTAGGCTGCAAGAAATGTGTTAGAAGATAGGGATTGAAAATAAGTGAAAAAGTAAGGATGAAAGAGGGGGCAACCTGTAGGAGGAGACAGGATGGAATGAGATTGCTTGATAAGTAGAAAGATTAACCTTGGTAAGGAATAAGGCCACTTCATGTAAGACAGGAAGGAAGGAGTGGTAGAAAAAAATCTCAGTAATAGAAGATAAAGAAGAGGAAAGAAGAGGGAATTCACAGAGAATGGCCTCAATTTTTCTGTAAAATATGAGGCAAGGTTCTCAACTGAGAGGGGCAAGGTGGGGAAGTCATGGGAGGCTTGAGGAGAGATGAGAAGTTTGGAAGATCTGCTGTGGAGAGTGGAATAGTAAGTTCATAAGAGTGTGAGGGATATAATTGGACTACAGTGAGGTCCCAGATGAGGTTGTATAACATAATTCTGTAATGGATTTAGAACAATTGGATGAATTTTGGATGAATTTCTACACCTTTTTTCAACAGCACAATATGTCAAAGAGAAGGTATTTGTGGGAATGCTCCAAGGCTGAGAGTTGGCTGAGTAGAGATTAAAGAGGACAGTATAAAGTTGAATTGGTTCATCAAAGAGTCAAGATGGGGAGAAGAAAGAGCAACAGTGCAGGGGAAATGGCCTGGGAAAGAATTGAAGGGTCAAAGGATTGGAGGTCACAGTGGGGACAAAGAGTATGGTTTTGTAAAAGAAGGTGCAGGGAGAGGTGAAAGCCAATAGATTATGGTTAGATAAGGGGATTTGGGGGCAGTTAGATGGTTCAGTGGATAGAGGACTGGGTCTAGAGTCAGGAAGACTCATCTTCCTGACTTCAAATCAAGCCTCAGATATTTACTAGCTATGTGATCTTGGGTAAATTACTTAACCCTGTTTGCCTCAGTTTCCTCATCTATAAAATGAGCTGGAGAAAGAAATGTCAAATCACTCCAGTATCTTTGCCAAGAAAATGTCAAATGGGGTCACAGAGAGTGACACATGACAGAAAACAACTAAACAACAACAAGGAGATTTCAGAATTCTTAAACATAGAGATGGTACATTTGTGAGTGATGAGAAGCTCAAACATGTGATCATATTTGTATGTTTCTGATGCATTGTGGAAGAGTAGCTCATGTGAAGTAAATTGAGGAACTGAGTGGTTATTGGTACTTTAGAGACAACAGGAGCCACGGGTTTGTGTTCTAGGGTCTACTCAGGGATTTTCTTGCTACTGCTCTATTCTCTACCAGCACACCCTCTTGCCCTTAACTAACCATTTTGTGGTAAAAAGCAAAGAAAAAACTCTGCTCTGTCCCTACCCTGTGAAGAAGAGGATGTGGAGATACAAGAAAGCATAAGTGTGCTCTGCCTGGGACAGCAGCAATGCTGTCAGAGAAGTAATGAACAGGGGAAACTAGGGCAGGGTACCAAAAAGTATGGACTGTTCCACCAGACAGGCGACTACCATTCAGCTAGGATCAATTATCTACCCTCAGAAGTCATTTGGGGCAAATAATGGAGCTAGCAAAAAGTCAATTGTCCAGAGTATGGAAGGAAGCTGAGATAGCTTTAAGGCCTAGAATCTCAGAGGGTCTATTATCAAAGAGGAGGGAATTAGAAATTAAGCTATAGAAATCAGAAAATGAACAATAAAACGAAAAAAAGTCTGAAATTACCAAAGATTTCAGGAGGAAGGAAATTTACTTAAAAACCTTGAGCACAAGCAAATGAACCATTAGGGTAAATATTAATAACAGAAAGGAAAAATGAGCTTACATTTCAAAAAGTCCAAAAATAAGTCCGAGAATCTCTGAATAAATATTGCAGGACAAAAAAAGAATGAATGTGGATTTCTAAGAAAGCATAAACAACACCAAGTGGTTCCTAATAGTTCAGGACAGAAATAAGAATGATGAAACCAGAATTTGTAGCCTATACAAGTAGAAATAATCAGTAGAATAAAAAATTTAAATTCTCGTTGGCAAATCACACCGAAGTAAGAGAGAGAGAGAGAGAGAGAGAGAGAGAGAGAGAGAGAGAGAGAGAATGACTGATGAGAATGTGAATCATGGAAGTGATGAACAAACTGGAAGAAGAAAGCTAAAAAACAATAATTTTTAAATGATCTCTATATAAGCAAAACATTGATTTCAAAGACAGGTTATATAGAGACAACTTAAGGAAGATAGGTCTCCTAAAAGAATACAAGTCAAAAACAAACAAACACCATTGTGCAAAAAATAATACAAGAAAAGAGGTGACTCATTTGAGTGCGTGAGGGGCGAATAACAGAAAGGGAGAGAAAATAAAGAAAATAGGGAGGAATGTGTGATGTACTCTTATTGTTCATTTTTAAAAATGCAAGGAAACTTCATCAGTCTCTTAGCAAAAAGAAGACCTATAAAATAGGTGTAATGGTAATTTAAATGGGAATATCTCTCCCATCCATTAATAGGCCCATGTGAACTGCTTATGTCACAGGAAGCCTAAGTCACATGTGGTGGGAGGAGCTTGCTGAAAAAGACGAACTGAAAAGGGTGGAACAGGAAATGCTGAGAGCAGTTAGAGCTGAGGGAGAGAGAGGAGGCAAGCTAGCTGTGCTGTGAGTGTGTTTGTGGAAAGGCCCCAGCAGGAGGGAAGGTTATGGGATGGAGCTGCTCTCTGTGATAATGTTACATTAATCCATGCTACTTGGATGGGTTGGACTTACTGGTTTGAGGATTTGGTTCTTTGGTGTCTGAATAAATGGTTTACTTCTTCTACCTTCTATATGGACAGTCTCATATTTTGCAATACAAAACTACACAGGCATATTCTCAATTATTGTCGATGTTGTGACTATTGTCTTGCTGATACAGTAGGTAAGGTGGCAAAGGAAAGTATTAAAACAGAAAAAAATGAGGAAGAAAGAGGGAAATTTTGACTTGGTGGTGAGAGGGTGTCCAACTGAAGAGTACACGGGGGAGAAGAAGAGAAATATAATGGGTCATGGAGGTGTTACAATGGCTATAATAATTGTGGATTTATGCTTAAAAAGACCACTACCTCTGAGAGAGTGCTCTCTTTTATGGATAACATCCTGCCTCAAGGGAAAACTGATCAGGGTTCCTGAAGCTACCAACATGCAGAAGAGTGAGAGGGCATGGATCGAGAGAGGAAATTTTGTGGCAAATGGGGGAACAACTGATCATGGAGAGTGCATGGAGTAAGAAATAAACCACACAATCAAGGACTCGAGAAAATCTCTACCATGGGGCAACACTTCTATCCTCTCTACCACATACAGAAATTGATACTTCCAAGTGAGGCATGGCAAAATAAAGAAAAGGAGAAATATCTACAAAGAAACTGTTCAGAAGAGGGACCTCAAAATTGAAGCTTTAATTCCCTGAGGAATGCAGAGATTAAAGAAGGAATAATAAGTATAAGGACCATAAATCAAAGAATAAAAGTGAAGCACAGACAGAAGAAGAAAAGTAATGAAAAATCAAGGGAACGTAATCCTTTTTAGAAAAAAGCACAGAAATGAGAAAAAAACTAACAAAAGACATTGAAAGGGGAGAGAAGAAATATATTATTTGACTACTTAAATCAGAGAGAAAAAGAGGTAAGAATTGGACAACTAGACAAAAAAAGAAAATGAAAACCATAAGTTAAGTAAAAGTCCAAAACTTGGAAAAAGATGACAAAGAATGTCATCTTGTTTGGTGATCTTGGAGGAGGAAGGTTGAGGGAAGGGAAAGAGACCTTGGGGGAACAGAGTTGCCTTAAAGTTCATTAAACAAAAATAACTAGTGAGATGAAATTCTTTCTTTGCAGAGGAAGAGCAACCATCACCACAACAAAAATCCTAATTCAGAAAAAAAAAATTTCATACAAGTGAAGGAAAATACAAAACTAACCCTCACAGTTTTAAATGTGAATGATGATAAAACAAAAGAGCATGAAAGATTGGTTAAGAAAGCAAAATCCCATAATTTGTTGCTTACTGAAAAAGTACCTAAAAAGCAAAGGCATACATATGCTATCATATCAAAAACAAAACAAAACAAAAATCACAATATAAAAAGGGATTTAAAAAAGAAACTACATTATGCTGAAAGGAACCATAAATTTAAAACCAATATCTATATTAAATCTGTATGCTCCAAATGCCTTACCATCTAAATTCATAAAGTAAAAAATCACTTCTTTACAAGAATCCATAGATAACTACAATAAGAGAGGAAGGGAATATTGATATAGTGCCTACAATATGCCAAGCAAGTGCTTTATAATGTTCATTTACAGTTGAGGAAATTGAAACAAACAGAAATTAAATTGCTTGCCGAAGGTCATGCAGCTAATAAATAAATGTCTGAGCCTGGACATGAACTGAAGCTTGATCACATGGCATTAAAAAGTTTTTACTAAAACAAAATTAGTGGACCTAGTATAAAAAGGGAATGGTCAATTGGCTAGGAGGAGCGGGGAAGCAGGGAAATCTATCAAACTTCTCAGATAAGAATTGTGTCCCAGATATACAGATAACTAGCACATGTATGTATACATGCACACACGTTTATATACAGAGACAGAGACAGAGAGAGAGAGAGAGAGAGAGAGAGAGAGAGAGAGAGAGAGCCCCAGCCAACAGTCATTCCCAATAGATAGTAGACCAAAGGATAAGAGACCAAAGCCTGTCAACAAATAGTTCTCAAAAATATTTGCAAACAGTTAACAATGAAAATATGTTCCAAATCATATGAAAATATGTTCTAAATCACTGCCAATAAAAGATGTACTATTTTTTTTAAAAACTGCATGTTCACCTCACGCTCAGTAAATTGACAAAACTGACAAAAGATAATAATAGCCAATTTTGGAGGGGTTGTGGGAGAATAAACATCCTAGTGAATTGTTGGTAGAGCTGCAAATCAATATAACCATTTTGGAAAGTAATTTGGAATTATGTAGATATCCTTTAACCTAGAGATTCCACTACTAGGCTTATTCCCAAGGAAATCAATGATAAGAAGTCCCCATTTATAACAAAATATTTAGAGTAGCACTTTTGTGATAGCAAAGAAATGGAAACAAGTATCAGATGTCCATAGATTGGGGAATGGCTAAACAAATTGTGGTACATGAATATAATATGACAGCACTATGCTATTAGAAATGATAAATGTGATGAATGCAGAAAAATATGGAAAATTTTACATGATCTGATTCAGAATAAACTAAGCAGAGCCAAAAACCCTATATATACTAACAATGTAAATTTAAAGAAAAACCACAAAACAATCAAAAGTGAATTTTTTTTTAATTAAGCCACAGGGATAGAAGGAAGAAAATTAAATGTGTAATTTCACTTTTCTTTCCCCAGGTATTCAACATTATGACAAGTTAAGGAAAAACAACAAAAAGATGTGTAAAATACTACAAATAAGCTGATTTAATACCTTTTTCCCTTTTCTATTATAGTGATACTAAAAGAAATCTGTGGGTATTTTCCTGTCTCTTTCTCTATGTTTCTATTTCTATCTCTCTCTTTGTCTATCTGCCTTTTTTTCTGTTTCTGTGAGTCAGTCTGCCTCTCACCCTTTCTTTCTCCATCTCTTCCTCCCTCCCTACCCCTAGATCATATAGTTAGAAATAGATAGTTCAAAAAATGAAAGTTATTGGTCTACCCAAACGGCTATCAGAATGAAGGAAGGGATATTGTGACAGCTGTTTAATCAAACATAATATACCAAGTTACTCTAATAACCTATCAGGAAGATGGGGTCATATTTTCCTCCTAGACTACCAACACTTTAGAAGTTCATGTTTCAGTGGGCAAAACTAGCTCTCCTACCGAGGTAATAAAAGAAAAAATTTATCTGAGTATTCAAGTTTCACCTGGATGGTCTATGTTAAGAGTACTACATAGATAATCTCTCTTCCTCTAGATAAATGGCAGTTTGCAAAGATTATACATGGTACCAGTGGCCACACGGTAATTAAAAAATAGGTTAGTCCAAGTCTAGAACTGCATCCATTATGTCATCCTTCCTCTCTAATGGCATAATTAAAGAAAATAATGCAAAAGCAGATAAGATGATAGGCTGGAAAGTACAACAAAAATGGGTAAAGTTCATAACCACCACATACGTTAGAATATTCATATGGTGAAAAGAGCCCAAATGACCTGGGTCCAAAACCTACTGGCTGTAAAACTACAGAGTTCTGTGTAATTCTAAGTGGCACTTGACTGTAGGCTTATTTAATATCTCTGAGCTTTCATTTCTTTATCTATAAAATATATTGCAATACCACAATCAATGAGAATATATACATATATATGTATATGTGTGTTTATGAAAGTGCTTTGCAAATTGTAAAGCATATGTAAAGCATTTGTGAGGAAGGGAGATAAGAGTCTGCACCCTGTTATGCCTTCTATGTAAGGACCTACCAGTGTGAGAATTCTTGCTAATGATATAGAGTGAGAGAAATAGCAGATCTCTACTGTGTAATCTATATAATCTTGCTTTTAAACATATAAGTACTCAAACATGTATACATAGTAAACTTAACATATTTCCTTCAAAATTGTCTTGTTTGCCTACATTTCATTCAGCTCTCATCTGTTTTTTTCTATGTGTTTTAAAAATTGCTTCAATGATCTTTCCTTCTTTTCTTTTTTGTGGGGGGTGATGGTGGTGGTGGTGGTAAAATTGTTGTTTATTCCATCCCCGCTTTGAATTTCTTGCAATTAAAATGACAATCCTTGTAACAAATAAGCATAGTCAAACAGAACCAATGCACACATTTGCCACATCTGAAATTGTATGTCTTATTCTGAACTTTGGATCCATCATTCAAAAGAAAAGGTAGCATTCTAAAGCATCAGTCCTCTGAAATAGTGCTTGGTCAATTAACTCTTTCAAAGTTGTTTTTCAGTACAATATTTCAGTTATTGCATAAATTGCTCTCTTATTTCTATACTTACCTTAATCTGCATTAGCTCATATGAACCTTCCCAAGTTTCTCTAAAATCACCTCTTTCATTACTTTATGGCACAACAATGTGCATTCATAAGCAATAATTTGTTTAGCCATTCCCCAATTGACACATGCTGCTTTGTTTCTAGTTCTTTGTTATAAGAAAAGAGCTGATATCAATATTTTTTGTAAATTTAGATCTTTCTCATTCTTTCTTTGATATCTTTGGGTCATATACTTAATAGCTGTATCCCTAAGTAAAAGGGGAGGAAGAGCTTATTGACCTTGGGAACATAGTTCCAAATTGCTTTCCAGAATGGCTAGACCAATTTTAAACTCCACCAACAGTGTGCCAGATTGCCTGTTTTCCCCTAGTCCCTGCAGCAATTGTCATTTTCCAATTTTTGTCACCTTTAACAATCTCATAGGTATAAAGTGGAACCTGAGAGTTGCTTTAATATGCATCTGTCTGGGCCTATCAAAGAACAATTCCTCAGTACTTTATATTAGACAGCAGAACAAAATGAGGCACCCATATGTTATTCATAGTAGAAGATTATTCAACAAGGATATGCACTGAAGATACCCCAAACTGATTCAGCTGAATGAAGGCCCCTTGCATTAATTATGCTCATTGTGTCCCCAAGCTAATCATAATAAAGTGCCTGGAGCTCTTACTGGGTGTTTTGTACTCAGGAAAGGAAGAAGTGATGTCAACAGCCAGAGTATTCCTCTCAGCCAATTAAATATTAAGGATGGTTTCAAGGATGGTCTTTTAAAGAAAAAAAACTAGCCTAACTGCATAGAGGAAAGGTTTAGGATATTGCTCCCACTACAATGTTTTTCAGTTAATGATTTGGAAATTTTTCTGTGTGTCTGTTAATAGCTTGAATTTGGGAAATGGCAGTTCCTTATGTGTCTGAAATATCAGACCTTTATCAGAGACACTTATTCCAAAGATTTTTTTTCCTAGTTAATGATTTCTCTTCTAATTTTAACTACATTGATTTTGTTTGTGGAAAAATGTCTGTATCACGAAATCAAACAAATTAAATTCTATCATTTGGTCATGCCACAATTATTTTTAGAAGCTGCTGGTATGCATGTACTGGAGAAATAATTATTGATGGTAAATGGAGGATCGTTTTCCTAATCAATTTATTCCACATACAATTAACTGCCATGATCACATACCATGTGTAAATACAGGTATAGAGGGAAGAGATCAACAACTTAGATGTTATAAATTGAATATGTAATATTTTATCAATATTTCACTTCTAGACTAGGCTTTGAACATCATGGACTTAAAATCAATTCTAAGATTAAAATATCCAGAACTTTGGACACAGCAATCACATTTCTAGATATGAGAGGTCAGTAATTTTTTTAAAAGGCCCACATACATCAAAATATTCCTAGCTGCACCTTCTTGTAATAGTAATTGCAAAGTATATATCCATCAATTGGAGAATGGCTGAAAATATGTTAAATGAATGGAACATGATATTACTGCACTGTAAGAAATGGGGAGTATGATGAATAAAAAAGAGACTAGAAGACAAAAACTTCTGCAAAGTGAAGTAAGCAGAAACACATTTGGGGGGTATGTATATATTATAATAAGCCTCTCTACATCACAAGTTCACCTAAAGGACAGCTTTTGCTATTACTGCACAGGTGCTTACTCAGGGAAAGCCCCTTCTATTGTTTTGGGGTCCACATCCTGCTTGGGCATCCTGGTGGTGCTGCTTTCTGATTTCTGATAAATAATATTTATGATGACAACAAACTTAGCAAGTAGTCATTCAATTTTTTTATTTTTAAAAAATTTTCAATTAACACATATTTTAAAATTAATTTGACCCTCTCACTACCTATCTACTCATTAAGCAAATTTTTAAGAAATACACAAAAGACAAAACTTTCAATGTGTGTGTGTGTGTGTGTGTGTGTGTGTGTGTGTGTGCATGTGTGTGTGTAGAATCTGGAAAAACAAATTCCCACATTAGTCATGTGCAAAAATGTATGTCTTTCTGCATTTCAAGTTAATTATCTCTCTGTCGGGAGGTGAATGACCTGTCTCATCTTCATTTTTGATTTATCAAACTTAGCATTGTGTTGATTCGGGTTCTAAAATCTTTCAAAAATACTTTTCTCTAGGCTTGTATAAATTGTTCTTTAAATTCTCATTTTTCTCTGTATTAGTTCAGAAACTGTTCCATTTTTCCTCTAAGACTGCCCACTTAATAATTTCGTTGGTACAATAATATCCCAATACATTTATACTGGGGCAGAGCCAAGATGGTGGCTGGAAAGCAGGGACTAGCATCAGCTCCCTGCCGAGTCCCTCCAAAAACTTATAAAAAATGGCTCTGAACCAATTCTAGAACTGCAGAACCCACAAAATAGCAGAGGGAAGCAGGGCTCCAGCCCAGGACAGCCTGGATGGTCTCTGGGTGAGGTCTATCCCACACAGAGCTGGGAGCGGAGTGGAGTGCAGCAGAGAGGAGCCCAGCATGGGCAGCATGGACCAACTAGACCAGGAGCCGGGTGGAGAGTGCCCTAGCGCCCTGAATCAGTGAGCTGCAGCAGTTGCTAGATTTCTCAACCCACAAACACCAAAGACAACAGAGAAGGTTAGTGGGAAAAGCTGCAGGAGTGGAAGGAGTTCGTGGTTTGGCTACTGCCCCAGGGGCAGCAGAGGTGGGGCAGCTGCAGAACTACAGCTGCAGTTGCTTCCCGGCCCCAGGCCCACCTGGTGGGAGGAATTAAGTGGTGGATCAGAGCAGGAGTGCAGAGCCTGCTGAAGATCTAAGTCTAGTCTGGTTGGGGGCTCTTGGGGAAGGAGGAGTGCTGGTGTGGCAGAGCTGGCTCATCCCCCCAAGCTTGTAACACAGCTCTCTTAACTCTACAAGCAGTCATACCCCACTGAAAAACTCAAGGGTCAAGTTAGTTGGCTGGGAACATGGCCAGGCAGTGAAAACACACCCAGATTCAGTCTCAGACTTTGGAATCTTTCTTTGGTGACAAAGAAGACCAAAATATACAGCCAGAAAAAGTCAACAAAGTCAACAAAAGCCTCCAATAAAAACATGAACTGGTCTGAGGCCATGGAAGAGCCCAAAAAGGAGTTGGAAAAGCAAGTTAGAGAAGTAGAGGAAAAATTGGGAAGAGAAATGAGAAGGATGCTAGAAAACCATGAAAAATAAGTCAATGACTTGGTAAAGGAGACCCAAAAAAATACTGAAAAATACACTGAAGAAAACAACACCTTAAAAATAGACTAACTCAAATGGCAAAAGAGCTCCAAAAAGCCAATGAGGAGAAGAATGCCTTGAAAGGCAGAGTTAGCCAAATCGAAAAGGAGGTCAAAAAGACCACTGAAGAAAATACTACCTTCAAAATGAGATTGGAGCAAGTGGAAGCTAGTGACTTGATGAGAAATCAAGATATTATAAAACAGAACCAAAGGAATGAAAAAATGGAAGATGATGTAAAATATCTCATTGGAAAAACCACTGACCTGCAAAGTAGATCCAGAAGAGATAATTTAAAAATTATTGGACTATCTGAAAGCCATGATCAAAAAAAGAGCCTAGATATCATCTTTCAAGAAATTATCAAGGAGAACTGCCCTGATATTCTAGAGGCACAGGGCAAAATAGAAATTGAAAGAATCCACAGATTGCCTCCTGAAATAGATCCCAAAAAGAAATCTCCTAGGAATATTGTCGCCAAATTCCACAGCTCCCAGATCAAGGAGAAAATGCTGCAAGCAGCCAGAAAGAAACAATTTGAGTATTGTGGAAGCACAATCAGAATAACCCAAGATCCAGCAGCTTCTACATTAAGAGATCGAAGGGCTTGGAATATGATATTCCGGAGGTCAATGGAGCTAGGATTAAAACCAAGAATCACCTACCCAGCAAAACTGAGTATCATGCTCCAAGGCAAAATATGGATTTTCAATAAAATAGAGGACTTTCAAGCTTTCTCAGTGAAAAGACCAGAACTGAATAGAAAATTTGACTTTCAAACACAAGAATCAAGAGAAGCATGAAAAGGTAATCAAGAAAAAGAACAAGAAAAAGAAATTGCAAGGGACTTACTAAAGTTTAACTGTTTTGTTTACATTCCTACATGGAAAGATGATGTGTATGATTCATGAGACCTCAGTATTAAGGTAGCTGAAGGGAATATGCATATATATATATATGTATATATATATATATATATATATATATATATATGTAAGTGTGGATGTATGTATATATGTTTGTGTATATATAGAGAGAGGGAGAGGGCACAGGGTGAGTTGAAGATGAAGGGAAGATATCTAAAAGAAATAAAATCAAATTAAGGGATGAGAGAGGAATATATTGAGAGAGGGAGATAGGGAGAGATAGAATGGGGTAAATTATCTTGCATAAAAGTGGCAAGAAAAAGCAGTTCTGTAGAAAGAGAAGAGAATTCAGGTGAGGGGGAATGAGTGAATCTTGCTCTCATCAGATTTGACCTAAGGAGGGAATACCATACATACTCAATTGGGTATCTTACCCCACAGGAAAAAAAGGAGGAAGAAGATAAAAAAGGGGGGGGATGATAGAAGGGAGGGCAGATGGGGGTGGAGGTAATCAAAAACAAACACTTTCAAAAGGGGACAGAGTCAAGGGAAAAAAGTGGATAAAGGAGGATAGGTTAGGAAGGAGCAAAATATAGTGAGTCTTTCACAACATGAGTATTGTGGAAGGGTTATACGTAATGATATGCATGTGGCCTATGTTGAATTGCTTGACTTCTTAGGGAGGGTATGTGGGAAGGGAAGAGGGGAGAGAATTTTGAACTCAAAGTTTTAAAAACAGATGTTCAAAAACAAAAAAAAAAGTTTTTTCATGCAACTAGAAAATAAGATACACAGGCAATGGGGTGTAGAAATTTATCTTGCCCTACAAGAAAAGAAGGGAAAATGGGATGGGAGGGGAGTGGGGTGACAGAAGGGAGGGCTGACTGGGGAATAGGGCAACCAGAATATAGGTCATCTTGGAGTGGGCGGGAGGGTGGAAATGGAGAGAAAATTTATAATTCAAACTCTTGTGAAAATCAATGCTGAAAACTAAATATATTAAATAAAAAAAATAAAATAAACTCTGGTAACTATGAATTGAGGAAAAAACATACATTTATACTTATTAGTCCTTCCTCAATAATTGAGTATTCCCTTTGTTTCCAGTTTTTGGCTACCATGAAAAAGACTGCTATAAATACTTTTGTACATATAGATCCTTCTCTATTTTCTTTGATTTAGTTTTTTTTTTGTTTAAGAAAATATGCCTAGTAGTGGTATAACTGGGTCAAAGGCTATGCACAGCTTGGAAACTTTCTGGGAATAGTTCCAAATTGCTTTCCAAAATGTTTGTAAGAATTCACAGCTCCACCAGTAGTTTTACCACAGTCCCTTCAACACTTGGCATTTTTCTCTTTTGTCATCTCTGCCAGAATGATAGGTGTGAAGCACAACTTCATTTTGCATTTCTTTAATT